>NC_077246.1:35110990-35412776 GCF_947179165.1 Solanum dulcamara | reverse complement strand
AATTATCTAATGCCCATATCTGCAATAATGGTATTTTTCTTTCTAATGATTTTATTATCACTAAAAACATTAATGAAGAAATTATTTTGGGTATACCTTTTATTACTCAAATAAAGCCTTATATTTTAGATTTTGATGCTATACACATAAACAAACTTCTTTTAAAATAAATCTTATTTCCCAACAGATTTATTTTCCCAAAGATGACATCAAAATCAAGAAAATGGAGAAAATTTTACCGACCCCAGAAATGGTAACTAAGACTGTCAATCTTCAAAATACTTTTGAAAAAGAGATTTGCTCCGATTCACCTAATGCTTTCTTTGAACGTAAATCCCATAATGTTGATTTTCCATATATTGATGGATTCAATGAAAAGGCCATTTCAACAAAAGCTAGGCCTATTCAAATGAACCATGAATTAATTAAAATTTCTAAAAATGAGATCAATACTCTTTTGGCTAATAAAATTATTAGACCTTCTAAATCTCCTTGGAGTTGTTCAACCTTCTATGTCAATAATGCAGCGGAGAAAGAAAGAGGTTCTCCTAGACTTGTCATTAATTATAAACTCTTGAACTCTGCTTTAAAATGAATTCGGTATCCGATCCCTAATAAAAGAGATCTTTTAAAGTAAATGTTTATAGTAAATTTGATATGAAATCAGAGTTTTGGCATAACCAAATTTCTGAAAAGGATAAATGCAAGACTACTTTCAATATCCCATTTGGACAATATGAATGGAATGTCATGCCTTTTGGGCTTAAAAATGCCCATCGGAATTTCAAAACATAATGAACAACATTTTTAATCATATTAGTCGTATATCTATTATTTATATTGATGATGTGTTAATATTTTCTGAGGACGTTGATTCTTATTTCAAATATTTAAATATTTTCTTTAAAATCTTCAAGCAAAATGGTCTTATTGTTAGTGCTAAAAAGATTAAACTTTTTCAAATAAAGACCTAATTTCTTGGCCATGATTTATATCAAGGCACTTATAAACCTATTTGCAGGGCCATTGAGTTTCCTAACAAGTTTCTTGATGTTATTACTGATAAAACTCAGTTGCAAAGACTTTTAGGAAGCTTTAATTGTGTTGCAGATGTTATCCCTAAGGTAAGACAGATCTGCAAAACTTTATACAATAGGTTAAAGAAAAACCTTCTTCCTTGGACAAAGAAATAAACTTCTGCAGTTATTAAACTCAATGAAATGGTTAATAATTTGCCTTGCTTAGGAATTCCTAATCCTGATTGTTATATGATTGTTTAAGTTGATACTTCAGATCTTGGTTATGGAAGGATTCTTAAACAAAGAAAATGCCCTGAATCAATTGAGTAATTAGTCTGTTACACATCAGGAATCTGGAATTCTTCGTAAAAGAATTATAGTACAGTGAAGAAAGAAATTCTCTCTATAGTTTTTTGTATTACTAAATTTAAAGATGATCTTATTAACAAAGAATTCTTTCTTAGAGTAGAATGTAAATCTGCTAAAAGATATCTTGCAAAAAGATGTTAAAAATCTTTTCACTAAACAAATATTTGCTACATGGCAAGCTTTATTATCCAGCTTTGATTTTCAGATTGAATTTCTAATGAGAGAAGACAATTCTCTCTCAGATTTTCTAATCAGAGAATTCTAGCAGGGAAAACACATGAGGTCAATAGGATGACCAACATCAAGTAGTCCCTTTAAGGTAAAAAAAGTGAACAAAATGCCATCAGCTAAGTATTTTGCAATCAAGCCATCACTGAATGACCAGAATAGATATTCAGCCTTGGTAGAACTTCCACCCATAAACCCAACCTCATATCAACCTTTGCCACCAACAGGCTCTTCATCAAATCTTTTAGTTATGAAGAAAATATTTCTAAAAGATCAAGAACCTAGTTCATATTCACCTTCAGAAAAATAGAGATTTTTCAAACTCTAACCAAAGACAGTTATTCCATGAAAGCTCTGAAGAGCTTTGCTGAAGTTGTGTCACAACAGCAGTTCAAAATCCAAAAGTTAAATAAAACTTTAACCTTATTTCTTTGCAGGTTTCTCCAATCCTTTCTCTAGACAAAGAGCATAAATGATATGAGGTCAAGCACTTGCTTAAACCCCTGCATATGAATAGAAATTATGTAGAAATGGAGAATCCACTTAAGACAAGGAAGTTTTACGAATTCATCATTGTTGACACATGTTCTATTGAAATAGAACATGAACTTACAAATAATTAGATCTTTATAGCATAACCTATTCAAAATTTTCAATCAAAAAGATTTTAACCCTTTTTGAATGGCAGGTAGACCATTTACATACACCTATTAATTTTTCTAGGGAACATAGACCTCAAACATTCAATTGGCATGATTACAAAAATGCATGGTTTAATTTTTTGTATTTACAACCATTGTCTCACACCTGATTTGTAAAATACAGTCTTAAACTGACCAAATCTATTATCCATTAATGGTTCTATGAACAGTGGAACTATTTTGGAGGTAATTGACAGGTATTACCAAAATTAGTTTTAGAAAAGTTCAATCAATTTCAATTGAAGCAGGACAATTCTACTATACCAAAACACATTAAAATATATAAATATTACATCCAAAAAAGGATTTTATATGTTATTAGTTGGACATTTGTTATTGCTGAATTTGATAGGATCAAATAGTTATCCAAAGAAGTTGTTATTAAAGGATGGTCTCCATCTCCAAAAGAGTCTCAAAAAAAATCCTCGTAGAAGGGTTCTCCATCAAAGAAATCACCAACAAAGAGTGATCGAAAGAAAAGGTTATAGATAGCCTTGTCTAAACAAGATGATGACCCAGATAAAGAAGCCATTATGAATCTCCTTGACAAAGCCTCGTCTCAGAGTGATGACATTGGAGATATGCTAAATCCAAGGGGTTTAGCACAGTCTTATTTGAATCCCTTTGATTAATAATCCTAATTGAGGTTATTAAAAATTATAATAATTAGTCTTTCATATAGAGACTTAAAAATTCAAAATTATCTAGAAAGAAAAATAAAAGTCTCAATGAGACAGAATTTCTTTTGATTAAAAATCAAATGGGACCCCTCAACCGAAAGAAAATCCACTTTAAAAAAAGGGTTTGGCATATTCGGAAAAATTTGTGGAAAGAACTATTATTGCCAACAACTTTATTAAAGTAAGGTGACTTAGCTTTCAACTTTATAAAAAGCAGCACGCGTTCTTAAAATAGTTGACCCCACTAAGGATAAGGCACAATCTCAGCAACCAATCAAGAGGAGCAAAGAAGATGCTCCTATCTTATTGTTCTTTCCTATAAAAGGCTTGTAATCTCATTCTGAAAGATCATCATAAAATTTACTCATAGATTTTCTTTAAGCCTTTTACTCTTGTACAATGTTGTTCAGCTTTCGTAGTTTCTCAATATAATCCAACACTCTTGTGAGTAATTTACGTGAATTTTATTTATAGTAATTATCATCCATTTAACGGTATCAAAGCCTTGTTGATATTGTTATTATTATCCATGAGTATCTAAATTTTTTTTGCCTAGGCTTTGCTTAAACTTATGAATATCTATTGATAAAAGAATTTATTAATATCTTTATCTTTAGTCTATTGTGAATAAGTTTCTTTCTCTCTACCTGTAAAAATGAACGATTTATATCAAGTGATAAATGTTGAGGTTTCAAATCCTGTCTAAGTGTGAGGATGCCGACTAATTCCCGACTTTAGGTAGGCAAGCCAGAAAGAAGGTCATTAGCAGATGAGACTGGCACAGATTTCAAGGTATTCCTGCCTCTAAGGTAACTTCATAGCTCGAGTAATATCCAAGATATCTTTTTGTAAAATCTTTGTTATAATTCCATGTTTTTTCTTGAGATTTGGAAATTTATTAACAATAAATTCTAGATAACTTTTTTAATAATGAAATTTTGTTATCAGAATTTCATAGCTTAAGAATAGTCTAGGGCAGCTTTGAGCTGAATCAGTCGATGCCTACTGAATGCCACTTATTGGTACTCATAATACACTTCTGAACCCTGCAGATCAAAGTAAGGATTTTCAATACTTATTGGATATCGTAAGGAGAAGCTCTTGGATTTTGGAGACTTAGGTGAGCTTTTGGCATTCAGAATTGGTTATCTCCTTTTATTTTAGCTTGGGATAGTCTATATTTAGTATTCGGAGACAGTCTTTATTAGTATTACTATTATTTTATCTTTATAAAACCTCATACTACCGACTGATACCAGGTCTTGGGGGTTATCTTGTTGTATTGTGATTATTCTTATTTCTTATTATTATAATTACTATTATTCGTTTCTTTTCTTTTGCTTGTGATGGTTCATAGCCTATGGTTTCGAACTGTGGGGATAGGCTTACCTACTGGTGGGTTGATAGTAGGTGCCATCATGACTTGAGAAATTGGGTCATGACACATTATTTCATAATATAGTGGTTAAGGATCACTCTCCTATCACGCATGTCTAGTAGAGTCCCTTATCGGTGAAGTGTTTGGTGAGTCCTCATCTACCGGGGACTAGTTATGATTTGCTTTTTTCATCTTTTAAAGACATTTATTTCTTTTATGTTGAGGTTGAGATAGACACATGTCTTATCCCCTGCCATTTTCATGTAGTAGAGGCATTTTTGGACATATGTTTAGAGTCTATGATGTCAAGTTCTTATACTCTTTATGATTCATGATTTAGAATCCTTCTTATGTTATTTTCTGGCTTACTTTACCTTATTTATGCTTTATGATTTGTCAAGAAGCTTGGTTAGAGCCATTTGGGATTTCGATCACCATATTACCACTAGGCCCTTAGTTGGGTCATGACAAATTTGGTATTAGAGAACAAGATTTAAGATGTCCTAAGGTGTCCAACATGCCGCATCACATAGATTCTTATTCATGATTGTGAAGCGTGCCACAACTATGGATAAGAGGCTATAAGGCAATTTAGGAAAGTCTCATTTCTTTCATGATCTATGTCATGCTATAGACTTTACCCTAAGACTTTCTTTCCCTAACAAGCCTTTACGATTTTCAGAAAGTGCCTCCAAGAAGACCACATTTGCCAAGAGGGATTAATGCTAACGAAGCTCAAGCTCCTCTATCTCTTTAAGATAATGATCCCCTACCCGACCAAGTTACTAATGTGGAGTTCCGAAATGCTATTATTGTGTTAGCCCAAGTGGTGTCTAATCAAGAGTTTGTGGCTCCTCCTAAAGTTCCTACTCCGGCTTCTAAGGTGAGGGTGAGTTTTATTGCTCAAAGGTTGATGAGGATCCTCAAGAATTTATTGGTGAGGTTTACAAGATGGTAAGAATTATGGGGGTATCCTCAAAAGAAAAGCCAGAGTTGGTGGCTTACCAACTCAAGGATTTTGCTCAAGTGTCATACACTCAATGGAAATTAGAGAGAGTGGATGAAGGTCCTATTGAATGAAAAGCCTTCAAACTTGCTTTTCTTGATCATTTTTTTCCTCTTGAGCTAAGGGAAGCTAAGGTGTTGGATTTCTTCAATATTCGACAAGGAAACATAGGGATGAGGGACTATGCCCCTAAGTTCACCAAGATCTCCAAGTATGTTCCTTCATTGGTTGCCAATCAACATGCCTGAATGAGTCAATTCATATCGACGGTATCTGACTTAGTTGCTATGGAGTGTTGTACCGCTATGCATATCAAGGAAATGGATATATCCTGGCTTATGACTTTCATTGAGAAAATTGAGGGGGAGAAACTTAAAGAGATGAGAATGAGAGATTCTAAGAGACCCCGGTAAGAAGGTGGGTTCTCAAATGCTAAGTTTGATGGTGGTAGTAGTTCTCAACAAGGACAAGATTCCAAAAAGAAGTTCTTTAATGATAAGGTGTCATATCCTAAGGCTCAAGGAGGAAGTGTGAATGATACTAGTCCTTTATTTCCCAAGTGTTCAAAATGCGGGAAGAATCATAGAGGGAGATGCTTGATGGAAATGAGTGCTTGTTATGAATATGGAAAAATGGGACATAGGAAATCCGAGTGTCCTCGTGTTACCAACTAGGGTAGAGAAAGTTGTCCTCAAGGCCAAATTACTCAAGGTGGACAAGCTTCACAAGGTGCCCTGGCTCAACCTAAGGGTGGTCAACACAACAACCAGTTCTATGCTCTTCATGGTAGGCAAAAGGTGGATGAGACTGTTGATATTGGTACTGGTATATTACAGGTCTTTCACTATGATGTTTATGACTTGCTTGATCCGAGTGTTACTCCTTATGTAGCTATGAGGTTTAATGTTAGCTCTAAAATATTAATGGAGACTTTTTCCATTTATACTCTCATAGGTGAGTCGATTATGGCTAAAAGAGTCTATAGGAAGTGTCCCATGTCGATTTTGGCTAAAGTTATCCCTTGCAATCTTGTTGAACTGGACATGACCGACTTTGACATTATTCTTCGTATGGATTGGTTACATGCCTCTTATACAACTATTGATTGTAGAACCCGCAGGATCAAGTTTTAGTTTCCTAATAAGCTTATTCTTGAATAGAAGGGTAATGATTCAGTGGTTAAGGGTCGATTTATCCCATGTCTTAAGGCCCGAAAAATGATTTCCAAGGGTAAGATCTACCATATAGTTTGGGTTGGAGATACTAACTCTGAGATTCCTACTCCTGAGTCAGTTTCAGTTGTTGGTGAATTTTTGAAAGTCTTTCCTAAAGATCTACTAGGTATTCCTCCCAAAAGGGAAATATACTTCGGTATTGATCTCCACCTGATACGCAGCCTATCTCTATTCCTCCTTACCGTATGGCTCCAGTGGAACTTAAGGAGTTAAAAAAGCAATTGAAAGATTTATTAGATAAGGGTTTTATAAGGACAAGCATTTCACCTTGGGGTGTTTCCATTTTATTTGTTAGGAAGAACGATGGGTCACTCCGAATGTGTATAGATTATCGGCAATTGAACAAGGTCACAATAAAGAATAAGTACCCATCTCAAGGATTGATGACTTGTTTGGTCAACTTCAAGGGGCAAGCTACTTTTCAAATATTGACCTCTGTTCATGTTATCATCAACTCCGAGTGAGGGAATGTGAGATTCCAAAAATAACCTTTAGAAATTGGTATGGTTATTTTGAATTTTTTGTTATGTATTTTGGACTAACAAATTTCCCTATAGCTTTTATGGATTTAATGAACAAGGTGTTTAGGCAATATTGTGATATTCTTATGATCATCTTTATTTATGATATTTTGATTTACTC
The DNA here is from genome assembly GCF_947179165.1 of Solanum dulcamara. Taxonomy (NCBI): domain Eukaryota; kingdom Viridiplantae; phylum Streptophyta; class Magnoliopsida; order Solanales; family Solanaceae; genus Solanum; species Solanum dulcamara. The sequence continues at coordinate 35,405,518 of NC_077246.1, read as the reverse complement.
ATGGAGAGAGAAATAGCATGCCAACCATTTGAGGAGTGTGTTGTAAATTCTCAAAGACTGATAGTTATATGCAAAGTTCTGCAAATGTGATTTTTGGCTAAGGTTGGTTTCTTTTCTTGGTCACATTATTTCCGGAGAAGGAATTATGGTTGATCCAAAGAAAATCAAAGCATTTAAGAATTGGCTCAAACTATTTAGTCCTTCTAATATTCAGAGTTTCTTAGGCTTAGATGGTTATTATAGATGGTTTGTGGAAGGATTTTCTACCATTGCATCACCTTTGACTTTTTTCACATAAAAGAATGTGAAATTTCAATAGCCCGAGGCATGTGAGAAAAGCTTCCAAGAGTTGAAAGATAGACTTATCTCCGCTCCAATATTGACTTTACCAGAAGGTTCTGATGGTTTTGTTATGTATTGTGATGCTTCACGAGTTGGTCTTGATTGTGTGTTAATGCAAAATGGCAAAGTGATAGCTTATGCATCAAGGAAAATCTAGGTGCATGAGAAGAATTACCCAACTTATGACTGGGAGATGGCGGCGGTGGTATTTTCTTTGAAGTTATGAAGACACTATCTCTATGGTGCCCACATAGATGTTTTCATCGATCATAAGAGTTTGCAATACATTTTTACTTAAAAGGACCTGAATCTTCAACAAAGAAGGTGGCTTGAACATTTAAAAGATTATGACATGTACGTTACACCATCCGGGTAAGGCAAATATGTTGTCGATGCTCTTAATAGATTGTCCATGAATAGTGTTGCTCATATTAAGGATGAAAAGAGAGAGTTAATTTGGGATGTGCATCGATTAGTCTGCTTGGGTGTTCAATTGGTTTATTACGAAGATGGTGATATCACTGTGCAAAATAGTTCTGAGTCATACTTTGTAGCAGAGGTAAAGGAAGAGCAAGATAATGATCCCACATTGGTTGAGTTGAAAAAAGCAGGTTCCGAAAAGTCCATAGAGAGACTTTCTCCCAAGGAAGAGATGGTATTTTGAGGTATCAAGGCCAATTGTGTGTGTCGAATATTGATGGCTTAAGAATTATGATATTGGCCGAGGCTCATAGTTTACTATATTCTATTCATCCCAGTTCCACAAAAGTATATTGGGATTTGAGAGAAGTATATTGGTGGAGTGGCATCAAAAGAGATATTAAAGGATTTGTGGCTAAGTGTCCGAATTGCCAACAAATAAAAGTTAAGCATAAAAAACTGAGAGGTTTGGCTCAATACATTGAGATTCTAACATGAAAGTGGGAAGTCTTGAATATGGACTTTGTTATTTGTGTGCCTCGTACTCGTAGTCAACATGATTTTATTTGGGTGAAAGTTGACCATATGACAAAGTCATCTCATTTTCTCCCAGTTAAGACCTCATACTCAGTCGAGGACTATGCTAGATTATATATCAGAGAGTTGTTCAGGCTTCATTGTGTTCCATTGTCTATCATTTCTGATCGAGGTACTCAGTTCACATCTCAATTTTGGAGATCTTTCCATAAGGGTCTTGGTATCCTAGTGAAACTTAGTACGGCTTTCCACCCACAAATGAATGGTCAGGACAAATATACCATTTAGACCTTAGAGAATATGATGAGATCATACATGATCAATTTTAAAGGAAACTGGTATGACCATTTGTCGTTAATAGAGTTTGCTTATAATAACAGTTATCACTCTAGCATCGAAATGGCTCTATTTGAAGCTTTGTATGGTAAGCATTGTAGATCCCCTATCGGGTGGTTTGAGGTAGGTAAAGTATCTTTGATAGGACCCGAGTTGGTATTTGAGGCTATGGAAAAAGTTAGACTCATTAGAGATACTAAATTGGCCCAATACCGATAAAAGTCTTATTCGGATGTAAGAAGAAGGTAGCTTGAATTTGAAGTCAATGATTGGGTTTACTTGAAAATTTCACCCATGAAAGGTGTGATGCATTTTGGTAAGAAAGAGAAGCTACTTCCCCTCTATGTTGGCCCATATCAAATTTTGAGGCAAATTGATAAAGTGGCTTATGTGTTTGATTTACCTTCATATTTGGCATCGGTGCATACGATGTTTCATATGTCATTATTGAGGAAGTTCATAGGTGATCCTAGCTCCATTGTGCTTTTGGACGGTATTGAGGTCAAGGAGAGTGTTTCTTATGAAGAAATTCTGGTGGAGATTTTGGATCTGCAAATTAGAAGGTTAAGAAACAAGGAAATTTCTTCAGTTAAAGTGTTATGGAGGAATCAAGAGGTTGAGGGTGCTACATGGGAGGTTGAAGCTGATATGATGTCCAGATATCCTCATTTGTTTCCATACATGCCTGGTTGAGGAGTTTAGTTCCTTCATGATCCAACCAGCCAAGTCATGCATTTTAGTAATTTTCATGATTTCATATGCATTCATGTTCATAAAATGAGTCTTAAAGTTATGTTTTTGCTTAAGATGAAAGATTATATATTTTTATGCATTATCAAGATTTTTTGTATTCATGTTGGGTTGTTATGTTCCTTTCCTATTCCATTAACGCTCTTGAGTCTTATTCGAGGAAGAATATTTCTAAGGGGAGATATTGTAAGACCTCGGGATTTGAAAAGTCAAAAAATGAGGATTAAAACATGGAATCACTAAAAAAACTGCAATTTTGGCACTAGGTATTGACCATGGAAGCCATCACGGGCCGTGCAATGCACCATGCCTCGTGGAAAGCCATCGTGGTGGTGACCCTAAGATTTACTCCAGCAAGGTAAGGTCCACGATAGGGCACCACGGACTATGTCAAGCACGATGGGTTGTGAAGTCCTCTATCGTAATCCCTCCTTGAGACCTCAAAATATGATCTCAAGTTTACGACCACAACTGGCCACCACCGACCCTTTTGCTTTTCATAGACTGTAATGGGTTCCATGGTTGTAACTCCTTTAGACCCACTTGCAGGGCCTGCTCCATGCCAATGCTTCATGGGTCGTGATGCACTCCACAAACCATGAAGGGTTTCGTGGAGGAAACCTTTTCCTGCAACTCCCAAAAGCCAAGCCCAAGTCAATTATCACGGATACCACCATAGGCCGTGGTGAGTATCACAGACCGTGATGAGCCCTCCTTAGTAAGTACCAGTTATATTTTAATGAAGGGTAATCTGGTCTTTTCCCTATTCTTTTATTAATGTATGTGGATATTTTTGGGATTAGATTCAGTACGAAATTGTCCTAAATACTTCCAACTCTCTTATTTTCCCTCATTAATTCCCAATCAACTTTAAGACTTCTCTCTCAAGGTTCATTCAAGAATTCATCTTCTTCATTAATGTTGACTAGGGTTTCTTCAAGAACAAGTGTCCTTTTTCTATTCTAAGGTCAAATTCGATCAAGGTATGTAGGGATTGATCCAAGAGCTCATTTCACCCATGGAATCCAAAGGTTTTCTACTCAAAGTCTCATGAATTCCAATTGGGTTTGTAACCCTAGTTCTATGAATCTTATTAGGATGTTTTAATTGTGTTCTTAATCATTATATATGATCAATGTAAGTATGTTCCTAAATTAATTATATGATTTCAAGTATGAATTACGATTTCCCATGCATGGAGCTATTTTCAATAATTTCAAGGCATTATCATGACTTTCGTTCAAATTGGCTATATATATGAGTTTTACTATAAATTCAAATATGAATTATGATCAAGGATTACAAATATGTTCAAGATATGAATTTCATGCAAATTATGAGGAAAGGTGACTTATGGCCTTATGTGGTGACCTAGGACTTAATTATATGAATTATGCAAGTATGATTTGTAATGGTGAAAGGACAATACTCACGTGGAAATTATGTTATGAAATGAGCTATTCTATGAAGTATGAAGTTTATGAACAAGTTATGATATATGCTAAGTATGTTACTATGTTATGTATTTCATAGGATATGACTTAGCACCGAGTGCATTTGAGGTGGAGGCCCTACCAAAATCCTTAGTAGCAGCCTCAAGTCTTTTAAAATTACGTGCCACTGTAGGTTTCCTTCATGGATTAGCTAGTGGATCCACACATATCGTATGTACATAACCCGCCTAGCGGGATAAATTCTACCTTGGCAAGTAGATTCTCTTTTCTTCCATTGTATGGGAAGACATTGGGATTCCATGTTATAGGTCGCATGGTCTTATTGTCGGTTATGGCTCTATCCCACATATGTATATGCTCTTTAAAATCTTCATGATTTCAGTTATGTCATTCAAATGCTTTGATCATTATGATTCTCACGTGACTTTTACTTATCTCTTCTTACCATCTACTTTTCTTGATCATTGCATTTTATGACTTACCTTGCATGACATTACCTCATACTTAGTACATTAAATAGTACTAACACATATTGTTTCCTACATTATCTCATAATTTAAGGGTTGAGAAGTATGCTCCTATCACACGTGGCTAGTAGAGTCCCTTATCAGCGAAGTGTTTGGTGAGTCCTCATCTACTTGGGACTAGTTAACAGTTTCTAGTTTATTCTTTCAAATACATTTATTTCTTTCATGTTGAGGGTGATCTAGCAACATGTCTTAGCTCCCGTTATTTTTATGTAGTAAGGGCATTTGTTGGACATATATTTAGAGTCTATGGTGTCAAATTCTTATATTCTTTATGATTCCTGATTTAGACTCCTTATGTTATTTTCTGTACTTACTTTACCTTATGTATTCTTTAGGATATGTCAAGAGGCTTGTTGGATCCCTTCATGGTTTTAATCACCGTGTTATGACTAGGTCCTAGGTCAGGTTGTGACAGGGAGCATGGCTCATGTTGATAAAGGGAAGAGAGAGTTATAAGGGATGTTCATTGGTTGGGTAGATTGGGGGTGAAGTTGAGTGGTTCCAATGATAATGGTACAAAATGGGTCCGAATCATGTTTGGTTGTTGATGTTAAGTCAAAACAAGACCTTGATCCATCACTAGTAGAGTTGAAGAAATTGGTGGGAGATAAAAAAGTAGAAGTCTTTTCCCAAGGCAGAGATGGAGTACTTAGTTACCAAGGTTGGTTGTGTGTTCCAATTTAATTATAGTAGATGAGTCATGATAGATAGAGAGAGAATGATTATTTCATATTGTGACAATTATGGCATGCTTATTGCATTTAAGGTTATAGACATGGAGGAAGAGCTAGATGGGATCTTGTTTTATGCAATCGATAGGTAAGAGTATATTGGTATGTCCTTTGGTATGGGTTGATGCCAATAAGGATATATAGATGATAAAGGTAGACTTGAAAATTCTTAAGAGATGTTGACTTCAAGAGAGCCACAAAATAGTTAGAATGGAAGGCTTGAATGTGTGTTTGTAGATATACGAGTAATTATAGTAGGTTATTGATGACTTCTTATTAAGGGTTTTAAGAAGTGTATTAGTATGGTTATAGAAAAAGGCTCGAATGTGGCATTGATGGAATATGGGTGGATGTATGGTACAGTGGGTGCCTCTTGATTAAGTCTCGAGGTTTATTGAATACAGTGGTGAGGAGTTGTATAGGATCCTAAGGTGTATTCGTAAGGTGGCCTATGAACTTTAATTAGCATTAGAATTGGCATCGGTTCATCTGGTATTTTACGTCTCATTATTGAAGAAATGCATTGGAGATCCTAAGTATATTGTACCCTTGGAGAGTGTGGGTGTTAAGGAGAGTTTGATCCATGAAGAAATCTCGATTGAGATTTTAGATTGGCTAGTGGAAAAGTTGAGGAATAAGGAAATGGAATCCATTAAAGTGCTATGGAGGAACCAAGAAGTTGAAGGTGCTACATGGGAGTCTGAGGCCAACATGATGACATGCTATCCTTATCTTTTTCCTTCTGTCCATGATCAAGATATTTAGTTTCCTCATGATCTACGTCTACAAAATTCCTATGTTCCATCTTTTTCAATGTCATTCATATGCATACATGTTCATGAAGTCGATTTTGAAGTCATATTTTATGTTAAGTTTGAAAATCTCATGCTTATTGCAGTTTGATATGTCATTGCATTCATGTTGGTTTGCTAGTCCTCTTTCCGTGTCCTTTCTATGCTAGTGGAATCTTATTTGAGGATGAATGTTCCCAAGGGGAGATATTGTAAGACCCTGAAAGTTGAAAATTCAAAACGAAGGAAAATTTCAAGAGAAATGGATTGTCCCAAGGACTATGAGTTGACCTACTAGTCGTAGGAACTCCTATGGATTGTCGGAGTGACTCGTAGGGTTGAACCTGAGGGTTGGAAAATTTGTTAAGTATAAAAATGAGTTCACGAGTCAAGGTTATGACATGTAGGAATGATGATAACTCATACAGTAAGTCGTAGAGTTGATCTCTGATTTTGGGAAAGTGACAAGCCTTAGTACTTTCAAAACGGCTTAACAGGATGAGTCATAGAATGGACTCATAGGATGAGTCCTGAGTCCTAATTTTTGACTAAGTTGAGGATGAAATTGACTAGTCATTTGTATGACTAGTAGGAGAGTCGGCGACTAGTAAGGACAAGTTGTAGGGACCAAGTTTCATTCCAATAGCCTATGATTTTGGAGCACTAATTTGACGACTCGAATTGATGACCCGTAGACTAAATGATGAATTGTAGAAGCCATCTGTAGTGCCATAAAGGATGATTCTTAATTGTACATAGATGTTAAGGTTAATTCTTAAGTGTCAAAACAGATTTGGAGATGTTTTCAGGTCACAATAATCCTCTAGCACAAAGTCGAGTTGAAAGCTTCCTTACCGATTGAGTTTTGGTAAAAGATTTTGCTTGGGTCATCTTCAAATGAATATATCCCCTAAAATATAACTAATTAGGTATCCCATGACCTATCAAATTAAATTTCTTTGAGTCCTCTTTCCAATGCTACCAAGGTTTCCTTATTCCAAGTTTGGAGTAAAATATTATGACTATTTTACTAAAGTGCCATATAAGAAATTTTATTACCTTGAGTTATGACTCGTAGGAAAAATCTAAGAATTATAGAAATGTTTACAACTCGTAAATATGAGTCATAAACAAAGGTTAGAGGCTCATGTTTTTCAGTTTTTTTCAAGGGTTGCCAGATCGAATTGGGTCTACGACCTGTAAACATTTTGAGACTCATAAGAGTGATTCGTAGGGTCTTCCAATCAGATTTCATGAGGGTTTTTTTGCTCTTTTCCCTATAAGTTCTTTAATTTATGTAAACCTAAGTATTAAAAAACTCTCATTCTCACACTAAGTCCCAAATTCATAAAGCCCTCCTCTCCCAGAGCTTCTCTCAAAGTCTTCTTCATATCAAGCAAAACCTACGGTTCCATTCAAGATCTTCAAATCTCCATTTTCAAGCATTGAATTAGGTCCTTATTCCCCAAAGTATGTGGGTCTCATTCATCGGTTCTTCCATCCATGGAGCCGAAGTATTTTTTCAACTTACTAGTTCAATATCAAATAGCAAATATTTATGGGTTTTCATATTATGTTTCCAAATGTATAGATTATTGAATATTTGAAGTTCCTTTACCTATCTTAGCTAATATTGTCTCTTAATTTCAGGAAATGGTTGAGTCATCAAATGTCCTTATATGAAAGCATGAAAAGGGTTTTAAAGTGTATTGGTGGGTTGTTTTAAAAAAAATTAATTAATGCATTTCATTACTCTCATGCATGCTAGTATTGATGTCAATGATTTAAAAGTTGAGTTGAATAGAACCCACCTAGTTTTACTATGTTTTCAATGAAGTTTGACTTGAAATATTTTGACTCCAAATGAATGTTTATTAAAGTAATGTCTATGATAACAAGGGATTCTTACTAAATGAAAGAACGATGAAATAACATGAATGTTGGATTCTTATGCAATAAGGACAATTCTTGAATACTTGAATCACTAAAGGTTTTAAGGAGATATTCTACCAAATGATGATTTGATATCTCAAAATATATGTATGATTAGTATCAACCCCTTGTCTCATTAACTATGTGCCAACATAGGTGCCCTTGTAGGCTTAGCCTAGTAGATCCACAAAATCCCTTAATGTTAAAGTTAAAGAATTCATGTAAAATTTGACGGAGTCTATCTTGGCAAGTAGTCTCCCAATGTGGGGTTACAATGGATTCCATGTAATTTCACATGGTCTTAATGTCTTTTATAGTCATCTTCCCATATATATGTGATTTAAATGCTATCTACTTGAATTCTCATGCTTTCACTCATTTACATACTTACCTTATAAATGTCCTTAATATTTTACATTGTATTGCATGCCTACATACTTAGTACATTAAAAGTACTAGTGCATACTCTATTGCCTACATGTTTTCACCATGTAAGGACCGGTGTTCCTCCTCGATCTCCTCTATGTAGCTAGCTCGGATTAGTTTGAAGATTGCTTGTGGTGAGTTCCCATGTTTCGGGAACAACATCCTTTTTATTCTAGCTTATGTTTGTAGAACATTACGACTTCTATTATGGCCTTTCTTGACACTTATTTTGAGGGTGAGCTAGGGACATGTCTTAACCCCCGCCAAGTCTATTAGTAGAGGTATGTTTGGACAAAAATATATGATGATCTAAGGTTGATGATGACTTTTATTATATGACATTTTCCCTTAGTCCCCTTCTCCATCTTACTTCTTATTATTGTTCGACGTCATTACCTATGAAAGGGTAATTGAATGATAAGAGGCTTGGGTGGGACACCTCTGGATTCCTCATTCTCCATATCACGTTTAGGCCCGATGCTTGGGTCATGACAGAAAACACCATCATTAACTTCACCATGAAAATAATTATAGAGTAGCTAATTAACTTTAGTGATTCATAGGAATCCATAACTTTGGAGAGAATTCCTTATCACCATCAAAATATAATTTGTCTGAGAATTGTACTTATAACAGCATGATAACTTTCTTGGATCATAATTGATCATCATCATAACTTTTATCATTCAATAATCAATATCAACTTCATTCATAAAAGCTTTCTTTGAAAATCATTGAACTCATAATCAAGCTTATGTAAAAATCATCTTTGAACTTCAGAAAATAGATTTATACATGAGCATTAACATTTCAACTTAAAATCATGCAATTTATGTAGGAACATGCTTATATTGATCATTGATACCATCTAAAAGTGGAATTGAAATAGCCCAATACAATTCATCAAAACTAAGGTTAATTAGATAATTGAAATTTGAAAAAAACAAATCAATGAAACCTTGGGACCCTATGGGTGAAAGGAACCCATGGATCAATCCCCACTTACCTTGGAGAAATCAACTCAAAATTGAAGAATAATTTGATTGCTTTTGAAACCCTAGCTTGAAATTTAGAGAGGAACCTTGAGAGAATTCTTTAGTCTTGCCTTAGAGAAATTTTGAAGAATGACATAAAATAGAGGGAATTTTGAAGGGGTGGAAAGTTATAGGGTTGAACTCGACCATAATTGTGTCAAGATACGTTGAATCAAACTTTGGGAAAAGACAAGATTGCCCTTTATTAAACTGAACTTTAAACCTACGAACCAATTTCTACGACTCATAGACTTGAGTTATCATGCAAGCCTGATGAAACGATGGAAAAAAGGCCTCTGATGTTTTAATACGAGTCGTTGTTATGACTCGTCATTCTCAGTTATCCTACCGATCTGAGAACCTGTTGGTTTCCTGAGTTATGAATCTCCCCTACGAGTCTGATTGATGAATTGTAGACACTCCTACAAATCATTAGGATGAGTCGTAGGGTGTCATCTGATAATTTCCCTGCACCAAGTCAAGGACCTGCTCTGTGATTCGTTCCTGTGAGTCGTAGAAATTTCTACGATCCATAAAAAGAGTCATAGACCTAAATTTTATTCATTTTCTTGAGTTTTATCCTTCGTTCTAACTTTCTGACCTTCGGGGTCTTACAAAATCACCCCTTTGGAAATATTCATCCTCTAATAAGGTTTAACTAGCAGAGGAGAGACGCGAAAAAGGGATTAGTAACCCAACATGAATACAATGACACCTTAAAATGCATAGAACATGAGATTTTCAAACTTAAACATAAAACATGACTTAAAAATCAATCTTCATGAACATACATGTATATGAATGACATAGAAAAAGCAATATATTCTACACCATATGACTCAATTAATCTGATATTATGAAACCTCTTATGGAAATAACAAGAATCTCATGGGCATCATCACCCAAAAACCTCAAGAGACCTAATCTAATGAACTGGCCAAACATCTTCTGCTTCTCAAAAGATATAACTTTCCTAGATGCAATAGGTGGAGGAACTGTTGATATTGGTATGACCTCTAAGCAAGGAACAACAGAAGAAGGATGTGCTCTTGGCACCCGAACACCCTATGTGTTTGTCTGGGATGAAGTTTGTGCCCCACCTCTAACCTAACAGCTAGCAGAAGTACAAGGAAAAGTCCCCAACTGGGACATACTCTCAATAAAGATAAGGATCCTAGCTAGTGTATCTTGAAGAATTGACGTGTCAACGAATCCTGGAAGAGAATGTACTGGCCTCACACAATCTGACTGAAATTAGACCAACTCTAGCTCTATATCAAGCTCGAGTAACAGTGCCCACTCCTGATCCCTAGCTAGTGTTGCAGCTCATGCCTTACCTCAGCCTCTAGGTCGACCTCAGCCTCTACCCCTAGATGGGGCTCTATCTATAGGTGCAAGAGGCTCTCGTCTATCTATAGAATATCTCATCCTACCTATCCAAGAAAGAATAAAATGAGTGAAATTTAGAAGTTACTAAAGTCAAGAACACATGATAAGGAAAAATAAGAGTGAAGTATTCCTAAGAATTCCCTAAAGCCTCTCAAAGATAGTATATGGATGTCATTGAATCGATCCGTTAAACTCTAATAGGAACCTATTCTTGTACTGGTTAAGTTGGTGAACATATAGTTCTCATACCACACTGTCATGGCCTGAAATCGTGCCAAAATAGCGCCTTCATAAACCTCCTGTAGAATAGCCAAAACCTAAAATCAAAAGAGGTAAAATACACTAGAACATAACTACATGAAAGAAATAGAAGTATAAAAGTGGTCCTATAGATTAGATATGCACAATATGGTAAAAATAATAAAGGGCCCTAAAGTGATAAAGAAAGATGAATATACATAAGAACCCAATCTCGAACTTGGTGGCACTGGTACAAAAACATCTAAGTACAGAAAGGGCCTATGTACAACATTTATGTCTAATCAAAAATAAAATACATAGATAGTACAAAAGAGGAAAAGTAGTAAATCTCTAGATACCAAGAGTTCACCACGATCCAATAGAGATGGCCCCAAGAGATCCATAATCAAATGGAGTGGCTCGTAATAGGTGTTGCATCAAAAAAATGCAAAAATGCAGTATGATTACCAAAACACCAGCTACTTAGTAGGCATAATACTCTAACTGGGCTTAGAAAAGAATTATATTATATAAAAAGGCACCAGTGATAGAAAACATACAACCAAGGATAGCTACAAGACAACCACATGCAATCATACAATGTGAAATGATGCAGTACATATGTGGATAATGTATGTATAACATAAAAGATCGGGAATCACCTCGCTGACTGCCCTGTAGGATCCTCGAGACATTCCATAGAACCACTTGAGCTCATAAATATATACATAAAAGTAACACTCAAAATTCAATTTGCAGCCTACTAGAGCAATCAACACTGCATAATGCATGAAATTCAACCTAAAATGATCCCTCGAGCTCACAATATCAGGTAAAACAGTCCACCTCTCAACAAGTCATAAAACTTTATATGTTTAAAGCAAATCTCCCTTTTGTCCAAAACTTTCATAAAATAGTACATTTCATCAAGAAGTTCATATCTCGATAGAAAATTAGTATCTTTGAATGAACACCTTTTAAAGCTACAATTTTAAGGAAATGATACTATTTCAAGCTACAATTTTAAGAAAATGATACTATTTCTTTCGAAATCCAAAAACTCATTTCCAACTCCAATCATGATCATATATAGATGCCAAGAACATGAATGCATTCTTATCACAAAAAAACATTCATGGTGTAATCATATCACACATTCATTAGGGTAAACACCATTTACAGAACAATTGTACTAACCTGGAACTCAATCAATCCATGTCAAAGACCTCAGGCTCATAATCAAAATAACATAGTAAAAAGCTTGAATTATAAAATTAAAATAGTCAATCATACTAAAAGAAAACAACACATCAAAAATATAAGGTTTAAACCACCTATAAGCATTTTAAAGATCCTATTTCATCAGCCAATACTAAGGCTAATCCTAATCTAAAGCTTTGCTAAGGTGCTAGACTAAAACCTGAAAATGGACAGAATGTGACTAAAGATCATACGGGCCTAAATTCGCATTCTAAAACCTTCCTAATGATCATGCAAATAATTTTATATAAAACTAACTAAGCTAAGTCTAAAAAATAAGATCCTAACCTACTTTGAAGTCAAAACCATTCTTAAACCTCTACTTAGGTGCATTTCCTTTTTGAGCAATCTTGAAATAATTATGGGGGGACTAAGGATTGAAATTGTAATGACTAACCATTAACTGAGTCCACTGACCCTTCATTCTGATCATCATGGTCATGGGCCGTGACCGCAATGGCCAAGGAAGTTAGCCTTCACGATCGTAGTGCCTAGCCTGCGATCATGAAGACCATTTTCACTAGATATTGTGAATACAGATCCAAGCACATGAATACAAAGAGAAAATGTTGGGTGTACCAGCAAAGGCTACATTATCTCAACTTAAGGTTGATAAATTACCCCAATGGGGCTCGAGATTAATTTGGAACCCCGTACATGCAAAACAAACTATGCTAGCTCACCAAAAATAAATTTTTAGACTCAATGGAATTGAAGAAACAACCAATGGAGGTCATTTCAATAAAATATTGATCCAAGTCAACACCCACATAAAACAACCAAAACAAGTATTTCACAAAACACCACAAAATCATCTTGATCACCTTAGGATCCAAACTAAAGGTTGTTCTTGACCAAACTAGATGTTCCAAAGCTAACGACGCTAAAAAAACTCATCCAAGCCTATTGATCAAATTCAAACCTTTGCAAAACTTTTCTAATATCTCACCTAACGGCTCAAACTCATACTAAAAGTCTCCGCACCCAAACCATCAATGCTAATAACCCAAAAAAGACATTCCAAAGTTGATACAACTGATATAAATCTTATATGCTGATAGATTCTCTGAATGTTGACCAAATTTAGCTCTAGTAGTACCACAAAATATTCTTATATTAGTCCAATAGCATAGTGAAAAAGTTGAAATTTTGCTTCAAGTGACTTTTTACTGATGCCACCTGTAGCCCATAGAACCCTCCACGGACTGTAGGTAGGCTCTTGAAGGAAACCATAGTCATTGTTTCATGAGGGTGAAGTCTATTAACTAAGTTTATAGACCATAGACCTGACTTGTAGGCCAAGCCCCGAGACTTGGTAAAACGAAGTTGTCAGGATGAGGGAAACCTATGATCTGTAGAAGCATCTATGGTTTGTAGAAGGTTCTATATACCAAGGTCCTGAAGACCCAACCTTAAATCCTTACCACGATCAGGGTTTGCAACTCATATAAAGGTCTACGACCCGCATGAGGGTCCATAGACCCAACCCCTAGAGGCCCAATCATTACCTACCTACGAAGAGGATCTACGACCCATATGAGGGTCTATGACTGATAGAAAGGTCCATAGACTAAAACCTAAAAGATCTAATACATCTAGTTGCTTCCTATGATCAATCTTTTATGGCCCGTATAATATTGTACTATCCATAGGTCAACCCATAGACGACCTAGTCAGTTTTAATGAAGGGTATTTATATCCTTTCCCACCCTTTCCAAGTCAAAGTCTTGACATTTTGGACCAAATTAAGTCCCATATCGGTATCATTCAACCCATTCCTTTTCATAAAAAATTCCAAGAGTTAGAGAAAGGATTCTAATATGCCCAAACTTATACTCCAATTAAGAAGTATAAAGAGATCATTGTCAAATATAGAATCTAAGTAGGTTGGGGTCGAACCCACAGGAAATGTGGAGGAAATAATTCTTATAGCACTTATGTTTAGTTATAGTCACTATTTCCTGAAAGTAAAAATGCATAAAGTAAACTTGGGGTTTCAGTTGTTTAATTAGTAATAATTATCAATATTCGCAGTAATAGATTAAAATAGACATAAAGTTTAAACAGTATGAGAAAGTAGCTATGACTATGTTCCCTAGACATGTAACTCAGTAATCATCTCGTATTGGTGATATCGTTTCAATGCGTCGCATGTAAAATCTAGCAAGTTATGTACATCTAAACACCCTTCGGTCCTATTAGATGAATTTTATTCTTCACCTTCTGTTCTACTAATGTGTATCTAACTAACCCTCGCTTTTGGCCTTAGAAAGTATCCCATCCTGGGCTCAAGTTCTTAGATGAAGGTTTGTAACTTTGAATCTCTATTGTAGTTTTTTTCCTAATCACTACCCCTCTTCCGAAAAAGTAATGAATACATGTGAGTTTTAATGTGTGCACTCGTGAAAAGGAAAACAAGATGCATAAAACTACAATGCGTGCTAAACAATGGACGAAAATTACCTATACATTTACCTACTTCGTTATTCTGTCATGGTTCCGACAACCCTAGTTATGGGGTTTAGCTATGCATATTCAGAAATAATGTATCAATAATCGATGTAGAATTTATAAAACAATACTTGTGTTTATGAAAAAGTAAATATTGAATCACAAGAACGAAGAATGAATCACGAAACCAAAATATTGTAATAACGTTTTGATTCTCAAAGAGTTGTTTGAAGCTATGCTTCTCACGTAGTTCAAGCTCTCAAAAACTATAAAATTGTGTAACCCTTCAAATAAAACATGTTTGGGTATTTATAGAAATACAAAACTAAATCCTAAACCAACTAGGAAAACTAAAGCCAGCACATGTTCACATCCAACCTTCATGGTCTGTATTGTTGTTCACACCCCATGGTCCTGCTCAATGGTGTTTAACTTGGCTCCACAACTTTTTGGTCCTCTGCTCCTTCATGGGCAAGAATCATGACATGTACTTCCCTCCATGCCCCGTGGTGGGTGCCATGGTCTTTCACTTAGTCCTTTAAGCATTACTGCATCATCTTTTCATGACCCACCACCATAATTCGTGGTGGACTCCACTGCCCGTCAAGGGTCCTGTGGAATTTTACTTGGGCAAAACTTTCTTGCATCTTTTTAGGATCTAACTTTTAACGGCCAGCCTCCACGGGCCTTATAAGGCTTCACGACCCATGGTGGCACTCATGGTCATTCTGGTTCAGTGAATTATCAACAAAAATCAACAACATAGCCCAAAACTTGTGTGCAACTTAATTTTCCTGCAAAATAACCAAAATGCACATCATATTTACAAACATATGCTTGAAACCCACACTAATTCACCATTTTGAGTGTCAAAAGTTTCATAAATATATGACACATCAACATCTTTAACTTAGAACCATTGTTTTTCCTCAAGCAATGACACAACACAAAACAAAAAATGTGCAAACACAAATGCCTATTGGAATGTATTAGCAGCCCAAACACACAATGCATGACCCTCTCTATTCATCATCTCAAATATACAATGCACAAAACATTCCAACAAACTCACAAGGATAGATTCACGACATTATACTACTCACACTCAACCAAACTAATGCAAACAATAATGTACCAGTCAAATTAGCAATAAATAATGCAATCATAGTTCCCTCGCCACAAAGAAGTCTCTCACACGATATATATATAAACAAAATAGATACTGAACCAATATCACTCACACTCTCAAATGAAGTTCAATGAATGCACATGTACAGACCATAGGCTTGGACTTATTTTCTATACTTTAACCTTTGAATATCTCTTTTAAGATCACATTAGGATTTTATTTACTTGTAGCATAGGCTCGAGCTCAGGTATGATACATTTAGGATTAAAGTAACTATTATTTTCCTCCACGATGCTACTATGACTTAGCTACCTCTTTTTTCAACCCCAAATAGTGTTATTCTCTTTTTTCTTTCTTTATTTACACCCGGGTATGGTTTTTGCTCTTTTTATTTCTTTTTCTAAGTGTTTTCTTGATTTCACTCGATTTGTATGTTACTTAAAACTTGTTTGTTTAATTTTCCTAGCATCCATAATCCAATTATTTTCTTTTTCCTCTCAATACACAGTCATTTTCATACCCCAATGTTTCCTACTTTTCTCTATGGTAGACACCTTCAACTTAGGCTTTTTTCCTTAGCTAAGGCACTGTTACACCCTGTACTTTGGTACCTTGGAATGTTTCTTAAGCTTCTTAAGTTTCTGGGAGGCTCTTAAGTTTCTTAGAAGTCGTCATGTGAGTCGGATAATCTATAACGCTATCAAACAACTCTAAGGAGGGGAGAATGAGATACCCCAATAATAGGGAAGATTGGAAATAGGGTTATAAGAATTTGAAAGGAGTTGGAGGCCAAGTAATTGGTCGTAGGACTCGACTTACTCACGTACGCCACCGACTTGGATGTCTTACATAACTAAGCTACTTGAGTGAACGTCGAGATTAAGTAGCAAGGGATACATGGGATCTTAAAGTGATATGAGATTACGAACCCACGGAAGAGAAATAAAGAGATGTATCACCTATTTGAAATAAGTAGGTGACAAACCTACTTGAGGTGGTACCCTAGGGCGCAGCCGCGTGTCACCCCTTAGGGGATGCCACATATCACCTCCTAAGGCAGATTATATATGTATGTTTATGACTCTTATTCCATTCTTTATCCAAAACAAAGTCAAGAGAAAGGAAAAGAAACCCTAAGAGACTAAGAGAGAGGGGCGACGCCTTTTGCCAAGAAAAAGGTAAGCTCCGACTTTTATTTCGTGAATTAATTATATAGGGTATACCATGATGATATGAAGGTGGTAATAATTTAAATTTATGATTTGGAGTAGCACAAAACAGATAGCAAACAGCCATAACATTTCAGCCGCAATTAAGGAACTTCTGAGGCGAGTTTTGGCAAGCTTTTGCCAATTTCGGGTAAGGTAGGGGTTTTTCTTTTAATTTGGAGTTTGTTGTATTGTTATGGAGTGTATAAAACGTCTTATATTTTGCTGGAAGTATAAAAATTGTACAAGGATGCTTGACGTTAGAAACAAACTAAACTAAGGTTGTTATAGTTAAATCGAAGTCGAGTAGTGTGTTGTGGTTGTTGTGTTGCACTTGCAGGTGGTTTGATTGTGTTTTGCAGCGATGGAAATTCTTCAAAAAGGGGAGTGGGAGCTTCTGGTTGCATTCACACGACCCCCCCTTTATGTATGGTTAAAGGTTTTATGAAATAGAGATTAAAAACCCTCTTTTGTTATCGTAGTTTTGAGCGGGCTGTTTGGGACTTTCTTTGAGTAATGTTTCTGTGGTATGGTCATGTATTGGATGCTGGTTAGTTTGATTAATATGTCTTATAAGGTCATAATTTGGATAGGGCAAGTTATAGGGTAGATGCTGCTCGAATTCTGTTAACTTCTAACTAACTAATAGACTAGTCGAGACTAGTCGAGAAAGGTGAATAAGGAATTGGTTCCTATGGGTAATTGATGGTAGAATTATAAGCTGAAAAGTCGAAGGTCACTAATCTTAGAATTACTTTCATGTTAAATAGGTTTAAGAGACGATGAGGCAAACGTGTTAAGAGTAATCCGTAAGAGGTATGTAAAGCTAACGTTTCCTTCTTTTGGCATGTTTTTGGCATAAGTATGTAAATCTTATTACTTCTCTTGGCATGTTTTGACATAAGTATGAAAGGCTAATCTTTCTTTTGGCATGGTCTTTATGAAATAAATATATGAATTTTATATGATTCCAAGGAAGTTCTTATTCCTAGAGCCACTAAGATGGCCAATTTCTTGATTTCCAAAAGATATTTTATTATGCTTGGATACGAGTATATGATTCTAGAAGTTCTATTTTGATATAATCCATAGCGACTTTCAAAAGGTACTTGATATGACTATTGTCTTGATTTTGAATGATAGCTCATTTTGACTATTCGATCGAGTCTCAAATATGATTTAAATTGCATATAGTTCTCACTACTCCACTCGTAGATGCCTCAATGATTCTTTCACTGAGCCTGAGCCAGGTTTGTTATCGTGCGTACCTCTCTGCATTTTTTGTTGTGCCCTAACGTAAGGGGGCAGGTACGACCTGAACATGGGATTGGTGGAGTTATGATGTGCTATGTACACATTCGATATGATATGATCTGATATGATCACCTGATATGATATGATTTGTTACGGAGATATTCTCTACTCTAGATGTATGTTTTACTGTGGTGCCAGTGATGGGGTGGCGACCACGTTTTATTCACTGAGTCCCGTAATGGGGCTGGATATGTCATATGTTTTTCTGCATGCACTATCTATATTTATGATAAACATTATGATATTCTGGATATTTCGCTCATTTTTTAACATTCTGTTCTGGTAATGCCTTTACTTATTACAATCCGTGCTTTAAATATTCAGTACATTTTCTGTACTGACCCCCTTTTCTTCGGAGGGCTGTGTTACATGCCCGCAGGTACAAATGCGTGGTTTGCTGATCCGATCGCTTAGGACATCTACCCTGTTGGTTGGCCGTGCTTCTTTTTCTAGAGCCCTATTTTTGTACTAACTTCTCTGTTGTACATTTGTACATATTGGTTAAGGCTACGATAGGGCCCTGTCCTGTCATATGATTATGCTATTGTTCTATAGAGGTCTGTAGATTTGTGTTGTGGGTTCTGTATATGTGTAACTCCGTAGGTCGTGACTGGTACATATTGTCCTAGGAGTGACCAGGGCCAAGATAAAGGTCTACAGTTAGACAGGAAAGGTGAATTGTGTTATTTAGAAGCAAAGGTCATTTTTAGGCTCAACTTTTGGTTCAAAGGGTACAATCTCATTTAGTTGGTCATTTTTAGGCTAAGTGACTTATTTTCAACAATGGTAAATGATCCTACGCTAATCAAGCCATTAAATCATTTCAGTGAGACTAACCAGGAAAGTTCTATCTTACATAAGTATTGTCTAAACTAGGGAATTCAGCTCACACACACATGGCACATATCTTACAATATTCAGTACCAATCAACGTAGCCATCTTCTAGCTAGCATTTGATCGACAAGTCAATAAGTACAATATCCTATAAAGATCCTAACAAGTTACTTTTCACAGTTCTTATACAATCACATAGCATTTCAAAATTTTCAACTGGGTCATTCTCTTTCACTTCAAAGCATTCATTTTTTAAGACTACTACCACACTTCTATAGATTCTTGTATTAACAACAAAAAACAACCTAAACATGCCAGTTCTACTATATATTATGCTTGAGAGAAAAGAAACATGGAAACAAAAACTCCCAAGAGGAAAGGATGCCCCATTCTGCATCAAAAAGTTGTGCATTGTCCCTAATGCATGTCAAAACACTAAAAAGTAAATACAAGGAAGGTGACCATACCTGCGATGCCCTAGGTGACAGTCTGTGGCTTTTTCGTGGCACCAATGGTGGCCGGTTCACTCAATGATGAGGGCTCACATGGAGGATCATCTCCTATAGTAGGAGTGAGTGTGTAGGAAGGCACCTCACTAGTAGTAGTCTCCGGTACTGGAATATCAGTAGTCTGTGCACCCTACTAGTCGATGCTCCAACTTTTGTAGCCTTAATATCATGTCGCTCTCACTTCGCTAACTCTCTGTCTTCTCTTTTTGAAGCTCGCGCTGCTATCTAAAGGCGCTTGTCTGCTGTCACGATCCAAGCTAGGCCCTAGGTGTGACACGATAATTAAAATCTTAAGGGACTCCAACCAAGCCTCTTAGCATATATTGCATACATAAGGTAAGAAAAATATCAATGAAACCATAAGATAAAGATAAGTCTCAAAGGAAAGCTAAAATAAAGAAAAACTGAAGCAACATGTCCAAAACATTAGAACTACAACTCATGACAATTTAAAACATGACTTTAATTTAGTCTAGATAGGGCACAAGATATGTTTTTACCTCACCAAAAGAAAGAAATAACATTATGATAAATTCATGTTGGTTACGCCCTCAAGACATGAGGACTCACGAATCAAACGATGATAATAAAAACAACTCTAGCCATGAGTGGGAGGAGCGTGATCGTCGAACCCTACATTATGATACAATGTAGGCAAAACGTATGTGTTAGTATATGGAATGCACTAAGTATGTGAGAAGTATGCATGAATAATAAAAATAGAACATAATCAATATGAACATGGGATGCATGACCAATATCTTAAAACCTGAGTAAAACCTTAAAAACATTTAAACATCATAATCATGTGGCCAATGCATCAAGACATCATCAAAAGAACTTGTATTATTAAATATATCTTTGTGTAGGATAGGACCTTAACCGACACTTAAGTCCATGCGATATATAATATAGAATCTGATGTAACTCCCACATCAAGAATAGAGAAGCTACTTGTCAAAGTATACTTCATGAAAACATCTTAACATCATGAGCTATATGTGGATCGACTAGCTAGGCTCTAAAGGTAAACCTATGTGGGCAACGTAGTTAGGGACTTAAGGTTGCTACTGGATTTCCTTGGGAAACTACTTTGGTTTCTGTATTGAACCCCACCTTTAAGTCCTCTAGATATCTAGTAATTATCCCAATGGAATACATTAAAATGTAACAGTTAACATCATCATGAAAATAGTCATAAGAGTAGCTTATAGACATGATTGATTCATACAAGAATGAGAAACCTTTCAATCCTTATAAATCCGTGAGTTGGTGAGAAAAACTTTCACCTCTTTAACATAATGTGTGAGAATTAACTTTCACAACCATAGACACATCATTGAAACATCATCATAGCTTTTCATAAAATACTACCTCAATTCATGATCATAACTTCATAAGTTCATACCTAAAAATAACATAGTGCATAGGTCCATGGAAATCAACTTGAAATCATGTAATTTTACTCAATTTACGCATAATCAAATCAATGATAATGAGAGAAACTATAATTGAGTTGACCTATTGCAATCTCATAAGAATTATGCCTTAAACATACAATTCAATATGAAGAATTTTAGAGAAAACCTTAGGACTCCATGGATGAAAGGATCCATTGATGAATTTCCACACACCTTGATTAAGAAAAAGGCTAAAAATCTAAAAAAGGAGACTTAAAACCTTGGAACCCTAGTCTTGCCTTGCAATTGATCCTTGGGTGGGAATTTTAGGGAGAGAAATACTATAACTATTGATATGGGAAGGAATTGGGGAAATTGAAGGGTTGGTAGTTATAGCCTTTAGGAATAAGCTTAAAGCAACAAAGATTAGGAATTAAATGAGTCAGAATTCTAAAAAAGGTTCCTACTTAAACTGCCTGGATCCATCTTTGCAAGCTTGGTCGACCTTGCCTTTCCATTCAGCAAGTCGTTGATCTATTTGGTCTACTTGCCTACCTTTCCCTACATCTACTCAAAAAACATAGAATTGTTTGGCTGGCAGGGTTGACTCGCTGATTAATTCGGTGAGTCACCATCTTCCCCCTTTCCCTTACACATTCACCCAAAACCCTGCGAACTTCTCTGGAGCTTTTTGCGAGATAGCTCATCTTGCAAATCTTGTTCCATAAATTGCCAACATACCCTTTTCCTCGCCAACCATACTTGAACATTGAACCCATATTCCATAAAGACTTGGCGAACTCTTGCACCATTTGGAAAGTCGCCAAGGTCGTCTGGACGAGTCGCCAAGTCCATTGGGCGAGCTTTAGCTATAATTTTTAACAGTCCAACCCTTTTAACTCCATGTTCCAATCTTTCAACTTTCGGGGCCTCACAATATCTCCTTCTTGGGAAAATTCATCCTCGAATAGAACTCAACTATCATAAATAAAGTAGTAGAAGAAACATAAAAGCACAACATGAATGCAATAACATATTTAAAATACATAAACCATGAGAATTTCAAATTTAACATAAATTATCCCTTAAAATCAATTTCATGAACATGCATGCATAGAAAACATGAGAATAATTTAGACACGTGATTTCGAAGGAGGGACGATGAAAGAACTTAACACCTAATTTAGAGATAGAAGGAAAAATATGAGGATATCTTAACATCATATCGTCTTCGGCCTCCCATATTACACCTTCAACCTCTTGGTTCCTCCACAACACTTTAACGGATGCAACCTCTTTGTTTCTCAACTTTCTAACTTGCCGGTCTAGAATCTCAATCGGAACCTCCTCATAGGACAAACTCTCCTTCACACCCACACTATTAAAAGGCACAATTGATCTAGCATCACCAATGCATTTCTTAAATAAAGACACATAAAATACCGGATACACAAATGCTAACTCTGAGGGAAAATCCAACTCATATGCCACCGTGCCAACCCTTCTAAAAATTTGGTATGGGCCCACATACCAGGGACTAAGCTTCCTTTTTTTCCAGAATGCATTACACCCTTTATGGGTAAAATTTTCTAGTAAATCCAATCATTTACTTCAATCTCAAGTTCCCTTATTGTTATTTCTGAATAGGACTTTTGTCGACTTTAAGCAGTCCTCAACCTTTCTCTAATGAGCCTAACCTTCCACATCTACCAACTTGGTCCCTATCAAAGCAACTTCACCCATTTCAAATCACCCAATAGGAGACCTACATCTCCAACAATACAAGCTTCAAATAGAGTCATTTGGATAATAGAATAGTAGATATTATTATTAAACGAAACCTCAATCAAAGACAAATTATCATCTCAATTACCCTTGAAATCAATCACACAAGCACTCAAAATACCCTCTATTTTTTGAATAATATGCTCGGCTTGACTATTGGTTTGAGGGTGAAAATTCATACTAAGCTTAACTTGAGTATCAAGACTCTTTTGTAAAGATCTCCAAAATTGAGATGTAAATTGAGTCCCTCGATACGAAATAATAAATAATGGAACACCATGTATCTTAACCAACTCCCGGATATAATGCTTGTCATAGTCCTAAGATGAATAGGAAGTCGTAATAGAAAGAAAATGCACTGACTTAGTCATTCAGTCAATAACCACCCAAATCAAATCATGTTGCCTACGAGTACGAGGCAAACCCGTAATGAAGTGAATATTCAAATCTTCCCACTTACAAGTAGGAATCTCAATATCTTGTGCTAAACCTCCTGATTCTCAATGATCAACCTTCACTTGTTGACAATTAGGATCTTTAGAGACAAACTCTGTAATGTTCCTTTTCATGTTGTTCCACCAATACACCTCCCTCAAATCTTTATACATCTTTGTTGAACCAGAGAGAATAGAACATAGCAAACTATGAGCCTCGAACAATATCGTTTCTTTCAATCCATCAACATTAGGAACACACAAACGACCTTGATATCTCAATACAATATCTCCCTCTAAGGAGAAAGCCTCATTGGCTTTTTCAGCAACCGCCTTATTCAACTCAATCAAGATAGGATCACTATCTTTCTTGGCCTTAACATCCTCTACAAGAGATGATTTAGATCTATTTTGAACAACAACAACACCATACTTGGAATCAACCAATCGAACACCCAAACAAGCTAGTCTATGAACATCACAAACTAACTCCTTCTTTGTATCCTCAACATGGGCAAAACTATTCATGGATAATATAATAAGAGTGTCATCCACCATATTCACTTTACTCGGATGGTATAACACACTCATATCATAATCCTTCTATAATTCCAGCCACCTTCTTTGCCGAAGAGTCAAATCCTTCTGGTTGAACATATATTGCAAACTCTTATGGTTGGTGAAAACACCCACATGGACACAATAGAAATAGCGCTTCCAAATCTTTAAAGCAAACACAACCACTGCTAACTCCAAATCATAAGTCAGATAATTCTTTTCATACACCTTAAGTTTCCTAGAAGCATAGGTTATTACCTTACCATTTTGCATCAACATACAACCAAGACCAACTCTTGAAGCATCATAATAAATAATACAACCATATTCTTCTGCCAAAGTCAACACCAGAGCGGAAGTAAGCCTATATTTCAACTCTTGGAAGCTTTTCTCATATGCTTCGGACTATTAGAATTTTACCTTTTTTTGAGTCAAGGTAGTCAAGGGCGACACAATGAAAGAGAAACCTTCCAAACCGTCTATAATAACTAGCTAAGCCCAAGAAACTCCAAATATTAGAAGGATACAAAGGTATAGGCCAATTCTTAACCGCTTTGGTTATCTTAAGATCAACCATGATCCCTTGTCCAGAAACAATGTGGCTAAGGAAAACAACTAACCTCAACCAAAACTCACACTTGCTAAACTTAGCAAACAATTGAAAGTCCTTGAGGACTTGCAATACCACCCTTAAATGATCATCTTACTATTTCTCACTCTGAGAATACACCAAAATATCATCACTGAACAAAATCACAAACATATCCAGATATTGTTTGAACACCCTATTCATCAAGTTCATAAAAGTTGTAGGAGAATTTTTTAGTTCAAAAGACATAGCCAAGAATTCATAATGACCATATTGAGATCTAAAAGATGTCTTCAGTATGTCGCATTCCCTTACTAGGAGTTGATGACAATCGATCAAAGATCAATCATTGAAAAGTAACTTGCTCCTTGAAGTTGATCGAACAAGTCATTAATCTTTAAAATGGGATACTTATTCTTAATAGTGACCTTGTTCAATTGTTGATAATCAATGCACTTTCAAAGAGAACCATCCTTCTTTATTACAAAGAGAATCGGAACATTCCATAGAGAGATATTTGATCTAATGAAACCCTTATCAAACAAATTATTTATGATCCTTTAACTCCTTAAGTTCCACTTGGGCCATACATTAAGGAGGAATAGAGATAGGTTGGGTATTGGGGAAAACATCAATACCAAAGTCTATTTCCCTTTTGGAAAGGATAACTAGGAGATCATCAAGAAAAACTTCTAGAAACCCATCAACAACAGAAATTGACTCAAGAGTAAGATCTTCAGAATTCATATCCCTAACCCAGACTAGATGATAGATGTAACCCTTGGAAATCATTTTCTGAGCTTTAAGGCATGAGATGAATTGACCCTTAAATATGAAACTGCTACCTTTCCATTCTAGGACCAGTTCATTAGAAAACTGAAACTTGACAACACGGACTCTACAACATATGGAAGCATAACATTCATGAAGCCAATCCATACTAAGGATAACATCAAAATCAATCATATCAAGCTCTACATGATTGTATGAGGTAACTTTACTCTCTTAGCCATAATCGAATAACCAACCGGGGTATAAACAAAAAAAGGCTCTATCAATATCTCAAGGTCAATAATAAATCTCATAACAAGATAAGGAGTAACAAAATATAAAGTATCACCAGGATAAAATAAAGTTGGAACCTTGGAACTCTACCCATGTCTTGCAATTGATCCTTGGGAGAGAATTTTAGGGACAAAAATATTATAACGATTAATTTATTAAAGAATGAGGGGAATTTGAAGGATTTAGGTAGTTATAGTCTTTAAAAATAGGCTTAAAATGACAAAGCTTATGAATTAAATGAGTCAAAAATGTCAAAAAGGTCCCTACTTAAATCCTTCAAGTAGAATCTTATTCATTTTTGAACTTTGTGAGGTCGGTCAACCTCAACTTTCCATTCACCTAGTCGCCAACCTCTTTGGTCTACTCGTCTGCCTGTCCCTGCATCTGCTCAAAAAACAAAAATGTTTTAGTGATTAGGTTTTTCTTGCCGATCAATTTTGTGAGTTGTTGTTCTGTACCCTTCCCTCACTTATTCACCCAAAACCCTACTAACTTCTCTGAAGTTTTTGCGAGATAGCACATCTCGCAAATCCTATTCCATGAATTTCAAACATACCCTATTCCTCACCAACCATCTTTGAATATTAAACCCATATTCCATAATGACTTGGTTCCAAAAAGATGCAATTTCCAATGATTTCCTTTTTAAACTCCGTTTTTTGAATTTCCAACTTCTAGGTCTTACAGCTGGACGACCCTTCCACTCAATAACTGGCTCATTTGGAAACTAGAACTTGATAACTAAGTCCTTAAATAAACTAAGAAATAACAAGTATAAAGTCAGTCCATGCCAATAATGACATCAAAGTCAACCATTTCTAACTCAATGAAGTCTGTAGAAGTATCTTTATGATAGATAGAGATAGTACAATCTCGATAAACTCTCATAGCTAGAATAGACTCACCAATATGAGTAGAAAAGCTAAATGGTTTTAAGAGTCATTTGGAAAAAATCCCAAACTTAACGACTACATAAGGAGTCATAAAACACAAAGTAGTACCTAGATCAAGTAAAGTATATACATCATGAGTAAAGACTTAAAGCATACAAGTGACAACATTTGGTGAGTTCTCTTGGTCGTAGCAACTTGGCATTGCATATATATAGTTTTGACCTCTGCCTCCTCTAGAAGTAGAACCTCTCTGATTACCCCTATTTGGGTGGGCTGTTGAAGAAGATTAGGTGTTGTTTCCCCATTACCCTGCCTGTTTGATGAGCAATCTTTCATAAAGTGATCCATCTAGGCACACCTATAAAAAACATTAGTTCCATCTTGACACTTTCTCAAGTAAAGTCTACCACACTTACTACAAGGTGGCCTGCGTGAAGACTTCTAGACCATACTACCTTGAGACTGAGAACCTTGAGCTTTGAAATTCTAGTTATCTTGAGATCTCTTGTCATTCATATTGTTGGTTGTTTTGCACTCCTTGAAGAAGGTGCATAACTTGAAGACCTCTTTGAAAAGAAGATACGGTGCCATTTCCACTTTTCTGATAGTTTCTCTCATTATCTATGGATTTGGCCTTATTGATTTGGTGCTCCTCTCTATCCTTTTTCTTATTTTTCTCAACTTGTTTAGCATACACCATGATTCTGGAGGTGTTCGTATCAAAAGTCAACAAGCTTTCCTGACACTTCTTCTTCACATGTCTGCTCAAGCCATAAACAAACTTCCTCATCTTGGCTCTCACATCAGAACCATCTCTAGAGCATACATGGATAGCTTAATAAACTTGAGGTTCTAATCTTTAATAGTCATCCCCTCTTGCTTCAAATTAACAAACTCCTCAACTTTTATTTTTCTCAACTCTTGCAGAAAGAAGTGGTTTAGGAATGCATTATCAAAATCATCTCATACTGCAGGCTCAGCATCCTTACCTCAACTTTCCTCCCACTAGTTATACCAGACATTAGCAACATCTTTCAGCTGGTAGGAAACAATTTCAACTCCCTCTATCTTTGTAGCCTACATTGCCTTCAGGATCTTTCATATGTCATCAATAAAGTTTTGAAGGTCTTTCTCAACTCTAGATCCAGTGAAAATAGGCGAGTTCATCCTTAGTAAATTTTAAATTCTATTCGCAATAGATGGCTCTTGAGAACTAGATCTTGGAAGAGGGGTACTCTGATGATCAGACTGTGCAGCCATCTATTGGGTGAGTATAGAGATAGCTCCCCTGAATTTTGCCTCCAAAGTCATAGCAGGCTAGGCAATCTATGGAACCACTTGAGTCCCATTCTCAGTCTTACTCTCAGCTGCTTGGGATTAATTCTAGGTCTATATTTCATACAGTGATGGAATATCATTCTCTGCGACATTCCTCAAGCTCAAGGTTCTTTCGGAAGGCATGATCTAAAATCATAAAACAATGAATTAGAAGAAAATTTCATAGAGTTACACTCTACATCATAAATTGGACTAAGAGAAAAGTGAAACAATTCCAAAAGGTTTGGTAGCCTTCCTTAAATATATGTGGAGTGCATCACATTGAGAAGGACTCTACTAGACTCGACTTTATAGACATCCTAGGACTTTTGAACTCTGAGCTCTGATACTAAATTTGTCACGCCCTGAGACTACACCCTAGGTGTGTTCGACACTTAGAAACCATTGCTAGTTCCTAAGTTTGAGACCTAGGAAATTTGGAAACTTTTAAAAAGAGGAACAAAGAATGAAACTACATAAAATTGGCACCAGGTGTCGACCATAGAGGTCCATCACGGGCAATGGTACAAACCAAGCTCCATGGTGAGCCACCATGGTGGAGATTTAGAGGCTCAGACCTATAGGAAAGGGACCACGGACCGTGATGAGCACCATGGTTGTGAATCCCTCCATGGTGACCCCTCCCCAAACCCCTCAAGAAACTTCCCAAGGCAAGGACAATAGTCGACCAACATGGATCGTGGAACCTTCCACGGACCGTGGTGTGCTCCCATGGTGGTCATTTTGTATACCTCCTATAGGACCTGTACCACGGCCACGTTTCATGGGCCGTGATGTTCTTCACAGACCATAAAGGTCTCCATGAATAAAGTTCAGAGACTTACCCTACAAACTTCCAAAAATAATTAAAGTTTAGAGACTTACCCTGCAAACTTCCAAAACTAATTTCCCAAGTCCTTTACCACGGGATCCCACCATGGGCCATGGTGAGCACCACGGATCATGAAAGTTCCCCGTGAAGCCAGTTTCAGCCAGTTTTTAAAATGGATATTTAGGTTTTTTCCTGCGTTTTAATTTAAAATAAGGTCTTTTTGAAGGCAGAATTCGCCCATATAAAGACCTAAAACCCTCATTTCTTCAAACCAATATCCTAAACAAAAATCCCTCTCTCTCAAGGTCTCCTCCATTTTCAAGAAAGGTTCTAGGGTTTCACTCCAAGAAGAACAAGCCACCATTTCTTTTTAAGTTTTGCATTAAGGGTTTTATTCCCCTCTAATCTATGGGTTCTTCCACCCATGGATTCTAAATATGTTTCCAACGTAATATTTCAATTTTAAATGATAAAATCATATGGGTATTTACATGATGATTCTAAATGCATAGATTATTGTCTATTTAAACTTTACTTACATATGTTGATATATGTTGACTCTCAATTTCATGAAATGAATGATTTATCAAAGTTCTTATATGAAGGCATCAAAGTAGCTTTAAAGTATTTTGGTAAGTTGTTTTAAGATATTTCAATTGATGCATTTTCATCACTCTCATTTATGCTAGAATTGTTTTAAAATGTATTTGAAGATTGAATGAAGTTAGACCACCTATTTTCATTTTGTTGAAATAAAGTTGAAATGAAAGATTTGACTCCAAATGAAGGTTTTATGAAAGTAAATATTTATGAATAAAGGAAGTCTTATGAAACGAAAGACTAATTTAAAGATCATGAAGGGCTTCTTAGACAAAGGATGTATTCTATATGGAAGGGAAATTCTCACATATTTCAATCAAATGAAAGGTTTTAATGAGATATTCTACCGAATAACGATTTGCTGTCTAAAGTTATATAAATGTTTGTGTTATTATGATCTTTAAATGTTATTCTGTGGGATTGACCTAGCACCTAATGTAGCATATAGATAGGAAATCGACCTAAGGGTTCCTTATGTAAAGTCTTATGTTTCATTAATTATGTGCCAACGTAGGGGCCCCTGTAGGCTAATTAGGCTAATGTATCCATAATTAGTCCTTAAAGTTAAAGTTAAACAAATGATTAAAGTTGACAGAGTTTTTCCTAGCAAGTAGTCTCCCTATGCCAATGTAGGGGGTTATATTGGACTCCATGTAATATCTCGCATGGTCTTAAATGTTGTTTATGGTAATCTTCCCATAAAATAAATTTTTCAAATGCTATGCATATGATTTATTACTCATCCATTGCATTATGTTCCATATTACTTAAATGTTCTCATGTTTCCTAATGTCCATGCATGACTACATACTTAGTTTATTCAAAGTACTAATGCATACTCTTTTGTCTACATGATATCACCATGTAGGGACCGGCATTGCTCCACACTCCCCTCCACTTGTCTAGTTGATTACGTTGAAGGCTACAAAGTTGGTGAGTTCCCATGATTCGGGAATAACATCCCCTTTCCTTTTCTTGCTTATGACTTGTATGGACTTATGGTCATCTTTTGGTACTTTGACATTACATTTGAGGGTGAGCAAGAGACATGTCTTGGCCATCGTCAAGTCTAAAAAAAATAGAGGTATTGTTGGACGAATAGACAATATGTGATATTTAAGTTTCATTTTTTATTTCTATCTCAAATGCTTATTTCCCTATAGTCCCATTATCCCTTTTCTTCTCTTGCTTATTGAATGTCCTTACTTATAAAAACCTAAATGAATGCTAAGATGCTTGGTCCTTTTATTCCAACATACCGCATACAATAGAGTCGTGTTCATGGTTGTGAAGCATGCTACAACTATGAATAGGAAATAATGGGACATTTAGGAAAGTTTTCACTTCTTTCTAATTAGGAAAGGGTTAACCCATGTGGAATTTAATAATATCATCACATTATTTGCTCAAGCCGTATCCAACCAAGGGAATCAAGGTGTTCTTCCTCCTTCTCAAGTGCAAAATCTGGCTTATAGCATTTGGGATTTCAAAAGGATGAAGCTTGATTTTGATGGTTCTAAATATATAAGGACCCTATGGAGTTCATTGATAGAATAACCAGATTGTGGCTATCATGGGTGTGCCTCAAAATGAGAAGGTCGAGCTAGTGTCCTATCAACTCAAAGGTGTGGCAAGAATTTGGTGTGAATAATGGATTGTTGAGAGGGATGAAGAAATAGGGATGATAGAATAGAAAGACTTCAAAAGTGCCTTCCTAGACCACTTCTTCCCTTTGGAGCTAAGGTAGGCCAAGATCTAAGAGTTCATCAACCTTCGTTAAGGGAGTATGAGCGTGAGAGAGTATATCCTAAAGTTTACTAAATTGTCTAAGTATACTCCTTTCATGGTCTCTAACCCAAGGGTAAGGATGAGCAAGTTCATTTTCGGTGTCTCAAGCTTGATGTCCAAAGAATGCAAAATGGCCATGTTGGTCAAAGAGATGGACATCTACCGACTAATGACATATGCAGAACAAATTGTAGAAGAGAAGTTCAGGGAGAGTTCAAGAGGGTTTCAGAAGTCTAGTGTGGATGGTGGAGGGGTATTAGTGGAACCTTAGAGGAGGGTTACTAGTTTTCCAATTTCTGTCTTGCATAAATTTGTTCCTTATGATCTCATAGAGCATGACATGATGGACTTTGATGTTATTCTTGGGATGGATTTGGTTACATGCATCCTATGCCTCTATGGATTGTAGGACTCATCAATTCAAGTTTTAATTCTCAAATGAGTCTATTCTTGAATGGAAGGGTCATGATTCGATAGTGAATGGTAAGTTCATTTCTTGGCTTAAGGATCGAAAGTTGATTTCTAAGGGTTGCATTTACCATATTATGAGGGTCAGGGATGTCGAAGCCAAAGGCCCTTCCATTGAGTCTTTTCTCAATGTCTTTCTCAATGACCTTCCCGGTATCCCTCCCGAAAGAAATGTTGATTTTGGTATCAATTTCCTCCCCGATACTCAACCTATCTCTATTTCTCCCAGAACGATGGAACTAAAGGATTTGAAGGAATAATTGGAATACTTGATAGAAAAAAGGTTCATAAGGCCAAGTATTTCACCATGGGGTGCTCCCGTGTTATTTGTAAGAAAGAAGGATGGGTCGCTTCGGATGTGCATAGATTACTGTCAATTGAACAAGGTGACTATTAAAAACAAGTACCCAATTCTTAGGATAGATCATTTGTTTGATCAATTGCAAGGGGCAAGTCATTTCTCCAAGATAAATCTTCAGTCCGATTATCACTAACTAAGGGTGAGGGAGTGTGACATTCCCAAGACGCCATTTCGAATAAGGTATGGTAACTTTTAGTTTGTAGTGATGTCTTTTTGGTTGACGAATGCATCGGCGGTGTTCATGGACTTAATGAATAGGGTGTTAAAACCCTACCTTAATACTGTCTTTGTGTTCTTCATTGATGACATCTTGATTTACTCTTGAGGTGAGAAAGAACATAAGAATCATTTGAGGGTTGTGCTCCGAACCTTAAGGGATAAACAATTATTTGCAAAATTTAGCAAATGTGAGTTTTGGTTGAAAGAGGTTGAGTTTCCTGACCACATAGTGTCCTGTGATGGAATCAAGGTTGACCCTAAGAAAATGGAGGCGGTCAAGAATTGGCCTAGACCATTGTCTCCTTCGGACATAAGAAGTTGTTTGGGTCTAGCCGGGTATTATAGAAAATTTATTGAAGGGTTCTCTTCCATCTCATCTCGTATGATGAAGTTGACTAAAAAGAAGGCAAAGTTCATATGGGCGGATGAGTGTGAAAAGAGTTTCAAAACCTTGAAGGATCGACTTAACTCCGCTTCTATTTTGACTTTACTAGAAGGCTTAGATGGGTTTATAGTCTATTGCGATGTTCAAATATTGGTTTGGGTTGTGTCTTGATACAAAATGGCAAAGTTATAGCCTATGCTTCTAGACAATTGAAAGTGCATGAGTGTAACTACCCTACCCATGATCTTGAATTAGCGGCCTTTGTATTTTCTATAAATATTTGGGTACATTATCTCTATGGAGTACATATGGATGTGTTCACTGACCAAAAAAGTCTACAATATGTGTTCACTCAAAAGGACTCAATCTAAGGCAAAGAAGGTGGCTAGAACTCATTAAAGATTATGTCATGAGTGTGCATTATCAGTTGGGTAAAGTCAATTGGTTGTCGATGCACTTAGTAGAGTGTCTATGGGGAGTGTAGCCTATATTGATGAAGGAAAGAGAAAGTTGGTGAGGGAGGTTCACCAGTTGGCTAGATTAGGGGTAAAATTGAGTAGTACCGATTATGGTGGTATGGTTGTTCATAATGGGTCCGAATCATCTTAGGTGGTAGATGTTAAGTAAAAAAAGACCTTGACTCAACATTAGTGGAGTTAAAGAAGTTGGTAAAGGAAAATAAGATAGAGGTCTCACAATGGGTAGATGGGGTAATACCACTACTAAGGTCGGTTATATATTCCGGATGTTGATGGCCTAAGGAGTTTTATTTTGAATAATACTCATAATTCTTCATACCAACAAATGAAGGCCGAACATTAAAGACCGGGAGGCCTAGCCCAAGATATTGAAATCCACACTTAGAAGTGGAAAGACATGAATATGGATTTTGTAGTGGCTTTACCTCAAACTCGGAAGCATCATGATTTGATTTGGGTGATTGTTTATAGAATGACTAACTCAGCTTACTTCCTACCAGTCAAGACATCCTATAGTGTCGAAGACTATGCTAAGTTGTATATTCGGGAGTTGGTGAGGTTGCATGGTGTGCTATTGTCAATTATTTCGGATCGTGGTACCCAATTCACTTCTCACTTTTGGAAATCATTTCAAAGGGGTCTTGGTCCTAAAGTAAAGTTAAGCACTGCATTCCATCCTCAAACCGATGGGTAAGCCGAAAAGACAATTCAAACACTAGAGGAATGTTAAAGGCTTGTGTGTTAGAGTTCAAAGGGAGTTAGGATGATCATCTACCGCTCATTGAGTTTACCTATAATAATAGCTACCACTTAAGTATTGAGATGGCACTATTTAAGGATTTGTATGGGAGGTGATGTAGGTCTCTGGTTGGTTGGTTCGAAGTAGGTGAGATGAGCTTGTTGGGCCTCAATTTGGTGCTTGATGCTTTGGAGAAGGTTAGAGTCATTAAAGAAAGATTGAAGATGGTTCAAAGTCATCAAAAGTCCTATTATGATACTAGGAGAATGGATCTTGAGTTTAATGTGGATAATTGGGTATATTTAAAGATTTCAACCATGAAGGGTATGGTTTGGTTCGATAAGAAAGGGAAATTGGTCCTAGGTATGTGAGGACTTATAGAATCTTAAAACGTGTAGGCAAGGTGTCTTACAAGTTGGAGTTGCCTTTGGAAATGCCTATGGTTCATTCAGTGTTTCATGTGTCAATGTTAAGAAAATGTGTGGGTGATCAAAATTCCATTGTGCCTCTAGAAGAAGAGAATGTTGAAGAAAACTTGACTTATGAATAGGTCCCGGTTGAAATTTTAGACTAACAAGTTGAGATATTAAGGAACAAAGAAGTTGCATCAATTAAAGTCCTTTAGAAGAATCAACAAGTTAAAAGTGCTACATGGAAAGAGAAAGCAGATATGATGAAATGATACCCTCATCTCTTTCATTATACTCAAGCCTAAGGTAATAAGTTATTCATGCTCAAATGTTTAAGACTCCTATGTTTCAGTTTTTCTAAGTCTTCATAGGCATGCACTCATGTTCATGAAGTTGAATTTTAAAGTCATGTTTATTTTTAAGCTTAAAGATCTCATGTTTTATGCATTTCAAGTGTCATTTAATTCATGTCAGGTTGCTAGTCCCTGTACCATGTCCCATTTCTATGCTAATGATTCTTATTCGAGGATGAATGTATGAAAGAGAGAGATATTGTGAGACCCCAAAAATTTGGAAAGTTCTAAAATGAGGAACAAAAAATAAAAATGTAGAAAACTAGCACCAGGTGTCGACTGCGGAGGTCCATCACGGGCCATGGTATGAACCACGCTCCATGGTGAGCCACTGTGGTGGTGATTTAGAGGCTCAAGCCTGCAGGGAAAGAGGGGGACCACGGACCGTAGTGAGCACCACAGGCCGTGAAGCCCTCCATGGTGACCCCTCTCTGAAGCACTCAAGAAACTTCCCAAGGCAAGGGCCACAGACAACCACCACGGATCGTGGAGCATTCCAAAGACCATGGTGTGTTCCCATGGTGGTCACTCTACAGGTCTCCTGTAAAACTTGCACCACATCCATGTTTCACGGGCTGTGATGTCTTTATGGACCGTGAAGGTCTCCGTTAAGAAAGTTCAGAGACTCACCCAACAAACTTCCAAAAATAATTAACCAAGTCCTTTACCACAAGACCCCACCAAAGGCTGTGGTGAGCACCACGGACCGTGAAAGCTCCCCGTGAAGCTAGCTTTGGACAATTTTTAAAAGGGACATTTAGGTCTTTTCCTGCGTTTTAATTCAAAATAAGGTCATTTTGAGGGAAGAATTCACCCATCTAAAGACCCTAAACCCTCCCAAAGCCCTTATTTCTTCATACCAACTTCCCAAAGAAAAATCCCTCTTTCTCAAGGTCTCCTCTATCTTCAAGAAAGGTTCTAGAGTTTCACTCCAAGAAGATCAAGCCTCCATTTCTTTTTAAGTTTTGCATTAAGGGTTTTATTCCCCAATGGATGTGAGTCTCATCCATGGGTTATTCCACTCATGGAGCTCAAATATTTTCCCAACCTAATATTTCAATTTTAAATGATGAAATCTTATGGGTTTTTACATGATGATTCTGAATGCATAGATTATTGTCTATTTGAACTTTACTTACATATGTTGATATATATTGACTCTCAAGTTCAGGAAATGAATGATTTATCAAATTTCTTATATGAAGGCATGAAAGTAGCTTTAAAGTATTTTAGTGGGTTGTTTTCAGATATTTCAATTGATGCATTTCCATCACTCTCATGCATTCTAGTATTGTTTTAAAATGTATTTGAAGATTGAATGAAGTGAACCCACCTAGTTTCATTTTGTTGAAATGAAGCTGAAATGAAAGCTTTGACTACAAATGAAGATTTTATAAAACCAAATATTTATGATTAAAGGGAGTCTTATAAAATGATAGAATGATTTAAAGATGATGAAAGGCTTCTTAGATAAAGAATGAACAATTCTCACATATTTGAATCAAATGAAAGGTTTTAATGAGCTATTCTACCGAATGATGATTTGATGTCCAAAGTTATGTGAATGCTTATGTTATTATGATCTTTAAATGTTATTCTGTGGGATTGGTCTAGCACTAAATGTAGCATGTAGATGGGGACTCGACCTAAGGTTTCCTTAAGTAAAGTCCCATATTGCATTAACTATGTGCCAACATAAGGGACCTTGTAGGCTAATTAGGCTAGTGGATCCACAATTAGCCCTTAAAGTTAAAGTTAAAGAAATGATTAAAGTTGATAGAGTTCTATCTGGAAAGTAGTCTCCTTGTGCCAACGTAGGGTGTTATGTTGGATTCCATGCAATAGCTCTTAAATGTCGGTTACAGTCATCTTCCCACAAAATGAATGTTTCAAATGCTATGTATATGATTGATTACTCATGCATTGCATTATGTTCCATACTACTTTAATTTTATCATGTTTCTTAATGTCCATGCATGCCTACATACTTAGCACATTCAAAGTACTAATGCACACTCTTTTGCCTACATGATATCACTAAGTAGGGACTAGTGTAGATCCACACTCTCCTACACGTGGCTAGTTTATTACATTGAAGGCTACATAGTTGGGGAGTTCCCACAATTCGGGAACAACATTCCCTTTCCTTTTCTGGATTATGACTTGTGTAGACTTATGCTCAGCTTTTGGTACTTTGACATTACATTTGAGGGTGAGCTAGGGACATGTCATAGCCCCCGTCAAGTCTAAAGAAAATAGAGGTATTGTTGGATGAATAGACAATGTGTGATGTTTAAGTTTTGATTTTTGATTTCTATCTCAAATGCTTATTTCGCCTTAGTCCCATTATCCCTTTTCTTTCGCTTGCTTATTGAATGTCCTTACCTATGAAAAGCTAAATGAATGCTAAGAGGCTTAGGTGAGGTACCTCTGGGTGTCTCATTCGCCCTGTCACGTCTAGGTCCTAGGCTTAGATCGTGATACCAAGAGAACCTTTGGCCTAGCTAACTCACTAAGAGGAAGACTTACTCATAAGAAGCATACTCAGATGGGCATAATAAGTGTAAATAAACTCAACTATCCAAGTTTAAAATGCAATTTTTAATATATATATATATATATATATATATATATAAATGAAATTGAATACGTCAAACTTTGTCTGACTATTCTATAAAGCCTTTAAAACTGACTCTGAAATAGGTATCGGTACAGGCCCACGGCTACCTCAAAACTAATAAGAAAAGGCTAAAAAGTAAAGGTTCAGGAGCGCTTGTGAATGCAAAGAGGTATCACCACAATGCTGAATGGAAGTATGATCTTCAACAGTATGCTTGTTGAGGATCTCAATCACCTGTGCGTGCATCATAAAATAATGCAGTGCCAAATGGAGTCAGTACATGGAATGTAAAATATGTAAGATAGCTGAAAAGAAACTTACTCACAGATGCTCAACTCAGGATACTCAAGGTACATACTCATCATATTCACTCAACTCAATAACGCATGCCATATAAAAAATATAGACAATGCTTTAAAAGATATGAATTCATAAATACAACTTAGTGTGAAATTAATATAATACTACTCTTGGGAGTTTCTCTTAACTGACAACTATCACTTATGAGCTACGTGATGATACAATGAACTGTTGTCGTTGTCACAAGCTTCCAATACCTTGCCAGGATAAGGGACGCAAACTCATCTCTGCATCCAATAAAAATTCCTCTTTTTTGGGATTATGAGGAGTTATCCGAATTAATGTTACAACCCTATCCTACGCTGGTTATATATTATATGGGATTAGAGTTGTTCTTTACCCTTATCCAAATCGGTGCTCAATACTACTCTCAAAATATAATTTACTATGCTCATAACTCAAATGAGTGCAGTTACTCAATTTACTCATTTAGTCTCTTTTGGACTTAGCTAAAAACTCAAATCTTCTCTACTCATCTCTTTTCTTTAAAATATATGTAACATCATCTCAATGAATGCATTTAAAATCATAATTTAACTCCTTAACTCAATCTCATAAATAGATGTTTAAATGTATTTGTACTCATGCTCAAAATAGATATAAAGAGACTTTTCAACTCAACTCATGATCAAAATGAAAATTAAGAGACTTCTCGAACTCAACTCATGCTCAAACTCTTTCTCAATTAAATGGTAAAAATAATCATTCTTTAACTCAAAATAATACCCGGACTAGGGCCTAGCTGTAACACGGTAATAAGAATCTCGAGGTACCCCAATCAAGCCTCTTAGCATATCATTCATGAGAATACATAAGGTAAATAGATCAAATAAATCTTAAATGAAGATATGGAAGCATACTCTCAATAAAAGAGGCATAAGCTCAAAATGAGCAAAAGCTAGAACATAGACTCCATGAATATCTAACATGCCTCTACTAACTCGATGTGGGCATAAGACAAGCTCCTATCTCACTCGTGACAACAAAAAAGTAATGAAGTAGTTAAAATACAACATGAAAACAAAATGTCACATCCTCGAAACATGAGGAATCACCACCAAAGAAAAACTATAACAAGTTCTATCCACGAACGTGTAAGACCCCAGAAATGTGAAAGGTCCTAAACCAAACATCAAGCTATGAATTTTTTAGAAAGAGCAGAAAATTGGCACCAGGGGATGACCACAGAAGCCATCATAGGCCATGGTAAGCACCACAGACTGTGGTGAGCAGCCGTGGTAAAGATTCAGAGACACAGACTTGCAGGGGATGAACCACGATGGAGGTCCACGGACCGTGGTGAGCACCATATATTGTGAAGCCATCTGTGGTGACCCCTCCCCAAGACTCTCAAGAATTTTCCCAAGGCAAGGTCCACAGACGACCACCAAGGATCGTGGAACCCTCCATGGACCGTGGTGTATCCCTGTGGTTGTCACTCTGTAGGCTTCCTGCAAGACGTGCACCATGACCACTTTTCATGGACCTTCAGGTCCTTCACGGGTCGTGAAGGTATTACATGGTGAATTCCCATATCACGGGACCTCACCACGGGCCGTAGTGAGTACCAATGACCGTGAAGAGTCCCCATGAAGTCCTTTCCAACTAGCTTTCAAAATGAGAATTTTAGTCTTTTTTTGTGTTTTATTTTGAAATGGTGTCATTTTGGAGGATGAGTTCTTCTATCTAAAGACCCTAAAACCTCTAAAACACTCATTCTCCATACTTAGACTCAATATACAAAATTCTCCTCCTCTCAAGCTCTCCCAAGAACTTCAAGGCAAAGCTAGAGTTTCTATTCAAGGCAATTCAAGTCTCCCTTCCTCTTCAAGTTTTCGTAGGGATTTTGTGTCCCCAAGGTATTTAAGTTTCCATCCATGGGTACTTACACCCATGGAGCCCAAAATTTCTTCTCAACTTGATATTTCAATTCTAATGATGAAACTTTATGGGCTTTTATATAATGACACTAAATGCATAGATTATTATGTATTTTAGGTTTATTCACATATATTGATGTATATTGACTCTTAATTTTATCAAATGAATGATTTTCTAATGTGCCTATATGAATGCTTGAAAAGGGTTTTAAGGCATATATGGTGGGTTATTTTAAGAGGTGTATTTTGATGCATTTCTGTCACTCTTATGCATGCTTGCATTGTCTAAATGGATTTGAAGGTTGAATGTAATGAACCCACCTAGTTTTCCTCATGATTTAAGTAAAGTTGAAAATAAAGTTTTGGGACTCCAAATGAATGATATGAGGCAAATGTTTATAAAAAGGGATTCTTATGAAATTATTGATTGATGAAAGGGCTTCTTAGCCAAAGTAAGTCTTAATGTGAAAGGACAATTCTCGCATTGAATCAAATGAAAGGTTTTAATGAGCTATTCCACCGAATGTTGATTTAATGTCGAAGTTATATAAATGCTTATGTTGGTATGATGTTTAAACGATATTCCGTGGGATTGACCTAGCACCGAATGTAGCATGTAGATGGAAACTCGACCAAAGGAATACTTATGTAAAGTCTCATATTGCATTAACTATGTGCCACCATAGGGGCCATTGTCAGTTATTTTAGGCTAGTGGATCCACAAATAGCCCTTAAAGTTAAAGTTAAAGAATGAAGGAAATATTTAATGGAGTATGGCCTGGTAAGGTAACCTCCCATGTCTCAATGTAGGATTAATCAGTCTGCCCCGATGCAGTATTTATCAGATTTCATGTAATAGCTTCCATGGTCTTAAATATCGGTTATGGTCACTTCCCCACAAAATAAAATTTTTAAAGTTTCATATGATGTTTCTCATGCATGCATTCACTTATGCATATTGTTTATATATGACTAGATGCTCTTCATTTTAGCATGCTCACACACTTAGTACATTCAAAGTACTAACGCATACTTTTTCCTATATGATATCATCATGTAGGAACCAGCGTCATTCCACACTCTCTTCCCCATGGCTAAGTTGATCGTTGAAGGCTACCACTTTTGGTGAGTTCCTATGTTCCGGGAACAACACTCCTAACCTATCTAGCTTTTATGTTTAGACTTTTAATATACATTTTGGTGTTTTGGCCTAATCTTGAAGGTGAGCTAGGGAGATGTCTTAGCCCCCAGTAAGTCTTAATGTAGAAGGTATTGTTGGACATAGTAAAGGATGATATGTTGAATTTGACTCTTATTGAATGTAAAATCCCTTAGTCTCGATTTCCCCTATGTTTTGGCTTGTTATAGTTTATCATTACCAATGAAATGCTCAATGAATGCTAAGAGGCTTGGATGGGGTACCTTTGAGTGCTTTATTCATCGTGTCATGTCTAGGCTAGGTTTGGGTCATGACAAACTTGGTATCATAGCCCAAGGTTTTGAAATGGTCCTTGGAGTCCAACATACCGCATCAAATAGGGTCTTGTTTATGGTTGAGAAGTGTGCCACAACTATGAATAGGAGACTATGGGACGTTTAGAAAAGGTTTCACTTCTTTCAAATTCATGTTATGCCTTAGAGTGTCCTAAGTCTTCCTCTAACTAACGACCCATTTTTTGTTCTCTATATAATGCCTCAAGGAAGAGCACCCCCAAGAGCAAGGGTCGATGATGAGGACCAAGCTCCTTCGGTTCTCGATGCCCCACATCATGAGGAAGGTATAACCCATGCCGAGTTGCACAATATCATTACATTATTAAGTCAAGTCATAGCCAACCCAGGGAATAAAAGTGTTCCTCCTCCTTAAATGTAAAATCCGTCCTTTAGGATTTTGTATTTCCAAAGAATGAATCTTTCCAAGCTTGATGGTTCCAAGAGAGATAAGGAACCAATGGAGTTCATTGATGAGATATACCAGGTTGTGGGTATCATAGGTGTGACACCGAATGAGAAGGTTGATCTAGTGGCTTATAAACTCAAAGGTATGTCTCGAGTGTGGTACAAACAATGGTTTATTGAGAAGGATGAAGAAATGGGGACGATAGGACTGGAAGAGTTCAAAAGTGCCTTCCTAGACTGCCTATTTCCATTGAAGCTAAGGGAGGCCAAAATCTAAGAGTTCATCATCCTTTGTCAGGAGAGTATGAGTGTGAGAGAGTATTCCCTCAAATTCACTAAGTTGTCTAAGTATACTCCCTTCATGGTCTTCGACCACCGAAAAAGGATGAGCAAGTTTATTTCCGATGTCTCAAGCTTGGAGTCCAAGAAGTGCAAAACGGCCATATTGGTCAAGGAGATGGATATCTCCCAGTTAATGACTTATGCAAAACAAATCAAAGAACATAAGTTGAGGAAGAAGTCTATAGGGTTCAATAAAGCTAGAGTGGATGGTGGAGGGTTCAACCCTCAGAGGTCCGGTTATGGTAAAAATGGCAAAGGCTAAGGTGAGCAGCGATTTGTAGGACAAAGGTCCACCAATACTCCTCCTCCAAATTTCAACAAGGACAAGGTTCCTAATCAAATAGTCCAAATAGATAATGTTGGTTCCTAAGTTGTTCCCCCATGTAATAAGTGTGGGAGGACCCACAAGGGGGAGTGCTTGGCGGGCTCAAATGTGTGCTTCTAATGCGGCAAACCGAGTCATCATGCTAAGGATGGTAGAGGTGGTGGTGGTGGTAGGCCTCAAGGCAAAGTTGCTCATGGAAAACAAGTTCACAGAGGTGGTCAACGCACAAACCGCTTCTATGCCTTGCATGGGAGACAAGAGGTTGAGGAAGCCCCAAATGTAGTTACCGGTATGTTAAAGATATTTACTTTTGATGTATATGCATTATTGGATCCAGGTGCAAACTTTTCATTTGTTACTCCATTCTTAACTAATAGGCTTTATATATTTGCCAAAATGTTAGTAGAGCCTTATTTGGTGTTTACTCCCATTGGTGAGTCGGTTGTGGCTATAAAGGTCTATAAGGGTTGTCATGTGTCCATCCTACATAAAGTTGTTCCTTGTGATCTCATAGAGCTTGTCATTGTAGATTTCGATGTTATACTTGGGATGGATTGGTTATATTCATCTTATGCTTCCATCGATTATAGGACTCATCAAGTTTTGAATTTCCTAATGAGTTCGTTCTTGAATGGGAGGGTCATGATTCGGTAATGAAGGGTAAGTTCATTTCTTGTCTTAAGGCTCAGAAATTGATTTCTAAGGGTTGGATCTATCATATAATGAGGGTTAGGGATGTCGACTCTGAAAGTCCTACTATTGAGTTGGTCCCCATAGTCAATGAGTTCCCTGATGTCTTTCCCGATGACCTTCCCGGTATTCCTCCCAAAAGGGAAGTCAATTTTGGTATAGATCTCCTCCCTGATACCCAATCTATCTATATTCCTCCTTATGAAATGGCTTCGGTGGAATTGAAGGAGTTGAAGGAACAATTAAGGAATTGTTAGAAAAGGGGTTCATAAGACCAAGTCTTTTTCCATGGGGTGCTCTCGAGCTATTTGTAAGAAAAAAGAATGGGTCGCTTCGAATATGCATAGACTATCAGCAATTGAATAAGGTGACTATTAAGAAGAAGTACTCAATCGCTAGGATAGATGATTTATTTGATCAATTGCTTGGGGCAAGTCACTTCTCTAAGATAGACCTTCGGTCCAGCTATCACCAACTAAGGGTGAGGGAGTACGACATTCCCAAGACGGCTATTCGAACAAGGTATGGACACTTGAGTTTGTAGTGATAAGTTTTGGATTGACGAATGCACCAGCGGTGTTTATGGACCTAATGAATCCCTACCTTGGTGCTTTTATTGTGGTCTTCATTAATGATATTTTAATCTAATCTCGGGGTGAGGAAGAACATAAGAATCACTTAAGGGTTGTGCTCCAAACATTGAAGGATAGGCAATTATTTGAAAAATTTAGAAAGTGTGAATTTTGGTTGAAGGAGGTGGCATTTCTGGGTCATATAGTGTCTGGTGATGGGACCAAGATTGACCCTAGAAGACGAAGGAGTTCAAGAATTTGCCTGGACCATTGTCTCCTTCGAACTTTAGGAGCTTCTTGGGTCTAGACGGATTTTATAGAAGGTTTGTTGAAGGATTTTCTACCATCTCATCTCCTATGACAAAATTGACCAAAAAGAATGCAAAGTTCATATGGACGGACAAATGTGAAAAGAGTTTCCAAACTTTGAAAGATTGACTTACCTCCGCTCCTATTTTGACTCTACCGAAAGAATTGGAAGGGTTTGTGGTTTATTGCGATTCTTCAAAAATTGGTTTGGGTTGTGTCTTGATGCAAAACGGTAAAGTTATAGTATATGCTTCTAGGAAATTGAAATTGAATGAGCATAACTAGCCTACCCATGATCTTGAGTTGGCGGACGTTGTTTTTGCTTTGAAAATTTGGCGACACTACCTCTATAGAGTACATGTCGATATGTATACCAATCATAAAAGTCTCCAATATGTGTTCCTCAATCTAAGACAAGGGAGGTGTCTAGAACTCCTCAAAGATTATAACAGGAGTGTGTATTATCATCCGGGTAAAGCAAATGTGGTTGCCAATGCACTTAGTAGAGTGTCTATGGGAAGTGTGGCTCATTTAGATGAAGGCAAGAGAGTGTTGTTGAAAGATGTTCAATGGTTGGC
The DNA here is from genome assembly GCF_947179165.1 of Solanum dulcamara. Taxonomy (NCBI): domain Eukaryota; kingdom Viridiplantae; phylum Streptophyta; class Magnoliopsida; order Solanales; family Solanaceae; genus Solanum; species Solanum dulcamara. The sequence continues at coordinate 35,361,650 of NC_077246.1, read as the reverse complement.
TAAATTAGGGGTGAAGTTGAGAGGCACCGATGGTGGTGGTATGGTTTTTCATAATGGGTCTGAATCCTCTTTGGTGGTAGACGTCAAATCAAAACAAAACCTTGACCTAAAAATTGTTGAACTAAAGAGGTTGGTGAAGGAAAACAAGGTAGAGGTATTTTTACAAGGGGGAGATGGGGTACTATATTACCAAGGTCGGTTATGTGTTCCGAATGTGGATGTACTAAGGAGTTTGATCTTGATGGAGACTCATAATTCTTTATACTCTATTCATCCTGGTTTAATGAAAATGTACCGAAACTTAAAGGAGTTCTACTGGTGGGATGGCATGAAAAAGGACATAGCAAGATTCGTGTTCGAATGTTTGAATTGCCAACAAGTGAAGACCGAACATCAAAGGCTAGGTGGCCTATCCTAATACATTGAAATCCCTACTTGGAAATGGAAAGATATGAATATAAATTTTGTAGTGGGTTTACCTCACACTCGGAAGAGTCATGATTCGATTTGGGTAATTGTTGATAAAATGACTAAGTAAACTCACTTTCTACTGGTTATGACCTCTTATAGTGCTGAAGATTATGCTAAGTTGTATATTCAAGAGTTGGTAAGGTTGCACGGTGTGCCGTTGTCAATTATTTTGTATCGTAGTACCCAATTCACTTCTCACTTTTGGAGGTCATTTCAAAGGGGACTCGGTACTAGGGTAAAGTTAAGCACCATATTCCATCCCCAAACTGATGGGCAAGCCGAAAGGATGATTCAAACAATAGAGGATATGTTAAGGGCTTGTGTGTTAGAGTTTATAGGGAGTTGGGATGATCATCTATTGTTCATCGAGTTTGCCTATAATAATAGCTACCACTCAAGCATTAAGATGGCATCGTTTGAGGCTTTGTATGGGAGATGATGTAGATCTCCGGTTGGTTGGTTTGAGATAGGTAAGATGACTTTGTTGGGACCTGATTTGGTACGTTATGCTTTTGAAAAGGTGAAGATCATTAGAAAAAGGTTGAAGATGGCTCAAAGTCGTGAAAGGTCATATTCCGATACTAGGAGAAAGGAACTTGAGTTTAATGTGGATGATTGGGTGTATTTGAAGGTTTCACCCATGAAGGGTGTGTTTCGATTTGGTAAGAAAGGAAAATTGAGCCCTAGGTATATAGGACCTTATATAATCTTAAAGAAGGTTGGAAAAGTTGCTTACAAGTTGGAATTACCTTCGGAAATGGCCATGGTTCATACGGTGTTCCATGTGTCTATGTTGAGGAAATGTGTGGGAGATCCTAGTTACATAGTGCCCTTAGAGATAGTGAACGTTGAAGAGAATTTTACCTATGAAGAGATTCTGGTTGAAATTCTAGACTGACAAGTAAAAAGATTAAGGAACAAAGAATTTGCATCTGTTAAAGTCTTTTGGAGGAATCAACAAGTTGAAAGTGCTACAAAGGAAGCAGAAGCGGATATGATGAAATGTTAACCTCATCTTTTTCATTCTACTCAAGCCTAAGGTAATAAGTCATTCATTCTCAAGTATTTAAAACTCTTATGTTTCCGTTTTCCAAGACTTCATATGCATGCATGTTCATGAAGTTGAATTTTAAAGTTATGTTTTATGCTAAAGTTTAAAGATCTCATGTTTGATGCATTTCAAAGGTCATTATAAACATGTTGGGTTTCTAGTCCTCATGCCATGTCCTCTTCTATGTTAATGATTCTTATTCGAGGACGAATGTCCCTAAGGGGGAGATATTGTAAGACCCAGAAATATGGAAGGTCCTACACCAAAGATCAAGAGATGAATTTTTTAGAAAGTGCAGAAAATTGGCACCAGGGGCTGACCCCAGAAGCCATCACGGGCCGTGGTAAGCACCAAGGACCATGGTGAGCAAGCGTGGTAGAGATTCAGGGACTCATACTTGCAGGGAAAGAACCAGGATGGAGGACCACGGACCGTGATGAGAACCACAGACCGTGAATCCCTCCGGGGTGATCCCTCCCCAAGACCCTCAGGAATTTTCCAAAGGCAAGGTCCATGGATGACCACCACGGATCGTGGAACCCTCCATGAACCATGGTGTGACTCCATGGTGGTCACTCTTCAAGCTTCCTACAGGACCTGCACCACGACCACCTTTCATGACCCGTCGAGTCCTTCACGGACCGTGAAGGTGTTCCGTGGTGAAACTTTAGAGACTTTTCCTACAGGGTTTTCAAAAATATTTTCCAAGTCCCTTATCACGAGACCTTACCATGGGCCATGGTGAGAATCACATACCGTGAAGGGTCCTAGTAAAGTCCTTTCCGATCAGATTTTAAAAGGGGCATTTTAGTCTTTTTCTATATTTTATTCTGAAATGGTGTCATTTTGAAGGCTGAATTATTCTATCTAAAGATTATAAAAACTCTAAAACCCTCATTTTTCATACTTAGACTCAATATACTAAATTCCCCTCCTCTCAAGCTCTCTCAAGAACTTCAAGGCAAAGCTAGAGTTTCTATTCAAGGCATTTCAAGTTTCCTTTCCTTTTCAAGTTTTCGTAGGGATTTTGTGTCCCCAAGGTATGTGAGTTTCCATCCATGTGTCCTTCCACCCATAGATCCCAAATGTTCTTCTCAACTTGATATTTCAATTCTAAGGACGAAACTTCATGGGCTTTTATATAATGACTCTAAATGCATAAATTATGATGTATTTTAGGTTTATTCATATATATTGATGTAGATTGACTCTTAATTTCATCAAATGAATGATTTTCTAATGTGCCTATATGAATTCTTGAAAAGGGTTTTAAGGCATATATTGTGGGTTGTTTTCAGAGGTGTATTTTGATGCATTTTCGTCACTCTCATGCACGCTTCCATTGTCTAAATGGATTTGAAGGTTGAATGGAATGAACCCACCTAGTTTTCCTCATGATTTAAGTAAAGTTGAAAATGAAGTTTTGGGACTCCAAATGAATGATATGAGGCAAATGTTTATAAAAAATAATTCTTATGAAATGATTGATTGATGAAAGGGCTTTTTAGCCAAAGTAAGATTCCAATGTGAAAGGACAATTCTCACATTGAATCAAATGAAATGTCTTAATGAACTATTCCACCGAATGATGATTTAATGTCAAAGTTATATAAATTCTAATGAAATTATGATGTTTAAACGATATTATATGGGATTGACCTATCACCGAATGTAGCATATAGATGGGGACTCAACTGAATAGGTCCTTAAGTAAAGTATCATGTTGCATTAACTATGTGCCACAATAGGGGCCCTTGTCGGCTTTTTTAGGCTAGTGGATCCACAAATAGCCTTTAAAGTTAAAGTTAAAGAATGAAGGAAAGATTTAATGGAGTGTGCCCTTGAAAGGGAACCTCCCCTGTCTCGATGCAGGAGTCATAGGCCTCCCCCGATGCACGAGTCATCGGATTTCATATAATACCTCGTATGGTCTTAAATGTCAGTTTTGGTCACTTCCCCACAAAATAATTTTTTTAAAGTTTCATATAATGTTTCTCATGCATGTATTCACTTATGCATATTGTTTATATATGACTAGATGCTCTTCATTTTAGCATTCTCATATACTTAGTACATTCAAAGTACTAACGCATATTTTTGCTTGATATCACCATGTAGGAACCGGCGTCGCTTCACACTCTCCTCCCCGTGGCTAAATTGATCGTCGAAGGCTACCACTTTTGGTGAGTTCCCATGTTCTGGGAACAACACTCCTAACCTATCTAACTTATGTTATGTTTAGAATTTTAAGATACATTTTGGTGTTTTGACCTAATCTTGAGGGTGAGCTAGGGACATGTCTTAGCCCACGCTAAGTCTTAATGTAGAAGGTATTGTTGGACATAGTAAAGGATGGTATGTTTGACTCTTGTTGAATGTAAAATCCCTTAGACCCGATTTCCCCTATGTTTTGGATTGTTGTTGTTTATCATTACCAATGAAATGCTTGATGAATGCTAACAGGCTTAGGTGGGGTACCTCTGGGTGCTTTATTCGTCGTATCACGTCTAGGCCCTAGGTTTGGGTCATGACAGAATGGGAGGAGGATGAACGTGATAGTCGGACCCAATATTATGATACAATGTAGGTAAAAAGTATGATTTAGTATATGGAATTTACTAAGTATGTGAGAAGATGCATGAACAATAAACATAGGACATAATCAATATGAATCATGGATGCAAGACCAATATTAGAACCTTGAAAACAGTTAAAACATTTATGTCATTAGTCAATGCATCAAAATCTCATAATCATCATAAGAACTCATAACTTTACTTTAATTGGTGTGGGATAGGACATTTAACTAACATATAACATCATGCGAGCTAATACATGGAATCTGATGACTTCCACATCGAGACGGGGGAGGCTACCTTGACAGGCCATTAGTACCACTTTTAACTTTGCTATGCGGATTCACTAGCTTCTCCATATTGGCATCTTTGAACCTACGTAGGCAATGTAGTTTGGGACTAAAGGTTGCTACTAGAATTCTCATGGGTAGCTACAATGGTATACCGGGGCCGAACCCCACCTTAAAGTCCTCTTGGTGCTTAGTCACTATCCCAACAGAACTTTCATGAAAACATACTTTTTAATATCTTTAGGAAAGAGAATAATAGATATCAATCCATCGTTTTAAAATATAACATAACAGTAGCTCATCTATCAACTTCATCATAAATATGTGAGGAATTTGCCATCACAACCTTTAACTTTTTTAATTTAATTGTACAAGAATTGTCCTTATTGAACTATAACTTTTGCATATTGCATCATTGAAACATCATTCATAACATGTTGCTTAAAAGAATCTTTGAAACATCATTGATAAAACTTTCATAGAAATAACTTGAAAATCATGATCATAACTCATAAATCATGCTTGAAACTAACATATAGCATATGTCTTTGAAATTCATCTTAAAAACGAGCAATGTAATGTGAATTATGCATAATTAGGCTAATAGCATTGAAATATATCATAATTAAGAAGACACAATGCAAATCATGAAATTAGGAATTTTAGAAGAAGGAATCATAAGAGAATTTGAGAAGAAATCTTTGGGATTCCATGGGTGAAAGGGCCCAAGGATGAATTCTCACATACCTTGGTAATTCAAATCTCTAAGCGTAAGATTCTAGTAATGCAGACTTTATCTTGACCTCGGAACCTTAACTTGACTTGAGGGAGAATAAAGATCTTTGGAGAGAAATTCTTAGAGAGATGATTTTTGTGGTAGGTATTTGAAAGAGAATGAAAGGTTAAAGAAGGTTTTGGGTATTTATAGGTTATGCGGAAGGGCCTTAAAATGTCCAAATATTATTATAAAAGAGTGGGTAAAGACTAAAACATACCTAAGTAAATAACTGAACCGACCCCTGGACGGAGGAGCCACCACGGACAGTGAACCCCACTACGACCCGTAGTGGGGGTGGAGGTGGTGAAGGCTCAATTCTAGGATGGGGTGACTTCCACGGAGGCCACTACGGACCGTGGTGCCCAAAAAGGTCGTGCTCCCTCCCTTGGCCCTTACCCATGTTCAAATATCACACCCGGCTGGACCACAGATCCCTTTCACGGTCAGTGAAGGGCAATTGTGAACAGATCCTAACAGGACTTCACTAAAATGGCTATAACTTTTTACTCTGAACTCCAAATGAAGAAAAGTCGGTGGCATTGGAAAGAAAACTCAGATATCTGTAATTTGACACCGTGGTCTATATAATTCTTTATATTTTAGGAGATATGTTCGATTGAAGTTTATCCATGTAAAATCTTATATCGAAACTCAAACGGTAACGAAGCTTTCATCTTAACTTTGTGCTAAAGTATTCTTGTGACCTTAAAACATCTTCAAATTGATTTCCACACTAAAGAATTGACTCTAACACGTATGCACAATTAAGAATCACCACGTTCGACCTATAGGTATAAGTAGAATGGTTCGAGTTATAGCTTCGAAATTTTTAGGGTGTTACGAATAATTTATGTGAAACTCAACACTAGTTCATGCGAATGCAACCATGAAAAATAATTTCAAGAATTCAACTCATGCGAAACTCAACTAGGGTTCATGTGAATGAAACTCATGAACAATAATTTCAAGTCACACTTCATTAAGAACATAGTAAAACTAGGTGGGTCCTATTCAATTCAACTTTCAAATCGTTAAAATCAATGCTAGCATGCATGAGAGTATTGGAATGCACCAATTAAAACATATTTAAGACAATCCACCAATTCACTTTAAAACCCTTTCATGCCTTCATATAAGGACCTTTGATACATCAACAATTTTATGCAATTAAGAGACAATATAAGCTAAGATAGGTAAATAAACTATAAATACTCAATATTCTATACATTTGGAATCATAATATGAAAACCCATAAAATTCACCATTTGAAATTGAACTACTAAGTTAGAAAATACTTGGCCTCCATGGGTGAAAGAACCCATGAATAAAGACACACATACCTTGGGAAATAAAGCCCTAATGAAAACTTGAAAATGGAGACTTGAAGACCTTGGGATGAAACCCTGGCTTTAGAAGATGAAACCCTTGAGAGAAACATTCTTGCCTTAGGGAAAAGTTAGAGTGAAAGAGAATGGGGGATTTGGGAAGGCTTAGGGTCCTTAGATAGGGTAGATTTCAGTCTCAAAATGACCACACTTCGATAATAAAACATGGAAAAAGAACTAAATACCCCTCTTTAAAAATCTAGCTGGAAGACCCTATGAACCATCCTTTCGATTCGTAGAAGGGTTGACGAGATGTAGAAATGACTCATCCTGCAAGGTTTGGGAAAACCCTAAGAACTGCCCCTCGGTACTTTTACTATGACTTGTCTCTACAAGTCGTAGACTCTTCTACGATTCGTAGAAGGGACTCGTCATGCAGGGTCTAAGAAACCCTGAGGACTGAGTAACTGAACTTTCTCTAAGAGTCACTTCTACGAATAGTAATACTTCCTATGAGTAATAACTTGGTTCGTAGATTAACTTCCTCCATTATTCAAACTACCAACCTCAAAATTACCTCTATGAATCAGTCCTACGACTCGTAGAAGCACCTACGACTCATAGGTTGAGTCGTAGAGGCTAATGCAGCCCATTTTCTTGAAATTCTTTCTTCTTTTTGACTTTCGTAGGGTCTTACATTAATGGACTTTCTGGAAATTGCAAAGGGGGTCTACAACCATATTTCTACGGGTCATAGACCCTAAGACGGATCGTCGAAGGCTACGCATGGAACTTGACTGGGAAAAGGCTTAGGGTCTACAGACCCCTTTCTAAAGTTCATGCTATTTCTTATGGGTCATAAAACACACTCGTGGAAACTTGTGCACATTCCAGTATACTGGAATGTAACACCCAAGTCTACGATTGATTCCTATAGGTCGTAGGACATATTAGGGTTTGTAACTATAGTTCATAGGGACTCACCTTGAGACTAAAAATCTTCTTAATTGATTAGGGGTCCTATGAGTTATCCCTATGACTTGTAAGAACTCCTATGGGCGGGAGACCCTCGTGGCCCACTGACAGTCCACTTCTTAGCTTTTTTCTCTTGGCTCTCAAACTAGATCTAGGCTAGAACAGTGTGGGGTGTTACACCTCGAGAAGTATGACACCCATCCCAACACATTAAATACACAACATACAAGCTATTGGAAGGGAAAAAATAAGAAATAAACATGAAAGCAAGAAAATGACCATGACGGTCATCACAAGAATGATTTTTGTGGTTATTGTCCTTCCAAGATCATAATTTCTTGGATATATTAAGAAATTAAGGTATATAAGGCTATCATAATGAGGAACACAGTTCTTTCTCATGTCCTACATCTATAGTTTCAATTAGTAAGATCAAAGCTAGATCTTTACCTCAAAGTCTATGATTTTGAATTCTCTATATTTTAAATTATTTATTGTTGATCATATTATTGAAAGTATTGTACTTTAGATCATTGATGATCTTTGATTTATGGTTCATTCTTATTCTACCACATGGACCCTTCTTAGTCAAAGTTATTTGAAAACCTTGTCATAGTATTTCATATGAATTATTTTCATAAGTAAAGAATATTACGAGTTTTAAAGAAGTATTTCAAGGAAGAGATTGAAAGTATATTTATCCTCAAGGGCATATTTATGAATGAAAGCATAGTCGGTTTGTAAAGAAAATATATTCTCTTGAAGTTTCTGTATTTCACAGATTATGTTTTAAAGAAAGTCCAGTCACTTGAAAGATTCCTCACAAAAGTTTATAAATTTTCTTATGAACATAGATATGATTTTCGAAGAAAGTTATATTTTATCATGAAAACTCAAAATATTAGTATGTTTTAGCTAGTTGTGAACTTAGACTCACCAGTATTACATTTTTACAGATTTTGAGCAAAGACTCACAATTTGATTTCAGTTACAATTATCATGATATATTGTGAGCAAATAGTAATACAGCTTTGGAAGAACTATTTAGCACCGAGTGTATGTGGGTTCCAAATAACCCAGGTTACAAAACTACGTTGCCACCGTAGGATAATGGTCTTTCTCCAGTTGAGGTTGAAACCTTTAGCCCAAAGGGATCAGTTATTGCATCCACATGAGACATGTTCTATACCCTTGGCAAGGTATAGGGCACCCTCTCAATTGGGGTTGTATGTTGAACTCCATATTTTTCACATGGCTTAATGTCAATTAGAGAAATTCTCCAAGAAAATTAAAGTTATATTATTTTTCAGTATGTGCTATTATTACATATTTCCAGTTGTAAAATGTTGTTGTAAAAGTACACATGCATGCTTTACTACTTAGTTGACTTTCTTATAGTCCATCTTCAGAGTTATTCATTCAGTTTAGTATGTTCAGTTTTAGCCAGTTGTTTCATTCAACTATTTTGTATATTGTACATTCCATGTACTTAAGTCATTCGTCACTGTATCATTTTATGAAGCAGATTCAGATATTCTGGATCGACAATAGATGCAACACTAGTATTTCACTCTCATACAGCTTTGGTGAGACCTCCTTGCTTTTGGAGGGATCCAGTCTATCTAGAGTATAGTAGTTAGTATATGTTGTTAGCATAGTATTCAAGTAGCTTAGGGTCTTGTCTCAATAACCTATCTTCAATATATTAGAGGCTTCATAGATGATTCAATCAAGTTATAACTTTCAGCATTGTTTTACAAACATATATATTATTCAGGATTCAAATTTGTAGATAAAGTTGAGTTTGTTTTTTTGAATTTATTGCGTGTTCATCTTTTAAAATGCTTCCACATATGTGTTATAGCATTCAATATAGTAATAAACTAGGCCAAGAATTTGCTTGTGGCCAGCAATGATATTGAGTGCCAACCATGCCCTAAATGTAGGCTCAGGGTGTGACATGATCCTTATTCAGATTGTTCGGTACTCATTTGCACTACAACATTGCCTATAATCCCCTAAGTGAAGGGAAAACTAAGAGGGTGAATAGGAGTCTAGGGAACTACCTAAGGTACATGATTGTTAATAGGCAGGCCTGCACAGTAGAAGCAAGGGTTATCTATATTTACATGGTAATACAACAAAAATTTCCACACTAGTGTGAAATGCACCCTTTTGAGGATGTATATGGTTGTTCTCAACCTCACATGTCCTTAAGGCCCTTTCTTGAAACCATGGATTCAAGTACTGAGGATATTGTTATGAGAAGACAAGAGCTACACCAACTCTTATAAGATAACTTGAGAGAGGCTTCAAAGAGGATAAAATTATATGTTGATAAGAAGAGGACTGTTGGAGAATTTTAAGTTGGATACATGGTGTATCTCAAACTTCAACCTTATAGATAGACTTTTATTGCCTCCCAAAGTTGAGCTCTAAATACTATGGTCCCTTTAAAGTGTTTGCTGGAATTGGAAATGCGGCCTAACGATTGGACTTACCTGTTCAAACTAAGGTGCACCCTATGTTCCATGTCTCCCTATTAAAGAAGAAGTGGACTGCATGGTAGTTTTCCAAACTATGTTGCCTAGCAGCGGTGATGTCAGCCAATTTCAAGTCAAACAAATAGTTATCCTATAATGACAGATGGTGGGAAAGAACAATGCAGTGGTGTCAAAGTGTTGATACAATGGTCTAACCTTTCTCCTGAAGATGCTACTTGGGAGGACTACAACTTCATCAAGGCCAAATTTCTAGAGTTCAACTCTTAATCCAGGTCAATGATATTTTCAAGGAGGAAGGAATGGTGTGCCTTGAATTAATTAGTTAATTGATGTAGGAAGTGAGATTCGAAGTCAAATAAAGGAAAGAGAGAAGAATAACTAATGTCGATCAACAATCGATATCACAAATAATTGAATGAGTTAGGGTTGTGATATTGCTACAACGACCGAAGGTGGTTACTAAATTTGTAATTACCAACACTAACATGTGAGACAAGAAAAAATTGAATGTATATCTTTCTCACCTCTATTTGCTCTCTTCTTCTTTTTCTCCCTATTCTAAATTTCTCTTGTTGTGTACTACAGGTCTAACTCATCAATGGAGGCTCAGTAGTTTATATCAAATATGTTTCTTAGTTTTCCATGTAATAGGATTTTCATTACTTAATACAAATCGAGAAAATGTCCCAAAAAAATTGAGTCAATTAATTCAGTTTTTATTTTAATTGTTACTCAATCAGATCTTGACAGAATCCCGATATTGGAATATGGGTTTGGGAAGGTAATAAAATATCCAACTATCTAAGCCATGTTTATAGTAGTAATACTTGTTTTAGAAATTTAATGTTACTCTGTGATTCACTGTCTTCCTTTCTCAATGTTATGTACCCTAGACTTGTCAAAAGTGTGTACTATTAGTTAAATATAATAAAACTCCTAATTACCAAAAGAATGATGGGTTTTTCCTCTATTTTAATTTTGAATAGTCAAATTATTATCTCCACATGAATAGACAAAGTTGTCCCTCTAGTCCAAGTGAGTGAATGAGATAAAACTCAAGGAAGGTTACTAATTTGAATCCCAAAATCGTGGAATTTCAATCCAACACTTTTAGATAGGAATGTCAAATGAACGATCTTAAATGAAATTGAACAAGTTAAAATGGACTGAATTAACAAATATGTTGGGCTAAAATCAACCCAAAAATTACTTGAACAGAAATAAGTGAGGCTAAAATGGACTGAAAAAAGAAATTTGTCATGACCCACCGAATTTGATCCAATTTTTTTCAAATTTTCCACCTTTCTCTACCCCACCTCTTACTCAGATCTGCCCCTCCTCTACCATCCATCATGACTTAAGCCTTCAAATCTAACTCACAATCACGAATCCCGCTTGATCCAACCCTAGTCCGAACTCAAGACCTTATCATGGCCCAATACTGACTCAAAACCCAAGATGCAAGTCTCAACCCTCAACTTCATCCCAACACTTGTAACACTAGACTCGAGACTTGACCGTAACTCGAGATCTAAGACCTAGCCATGTCTAGGGACCCAAGACCATAGACCCAACCCCGACTCAAAACCAGACCCAACAGTCCTACCTTTGGATTTAACTAACATTAGCTCTTTGTTGAATCTAAATAAATTGAAGATAGGATAATATTTGAAAATTTACAAGGTACAAGGTTCATTTACACAAACACCACTTGAAATTTATTGGATACAGAACCAATCTTCTACTTCTTTGACAACATAATGACCTAAAAATTTCACATCAATCTCATCATACAACTTCCATTTACTAACTATTTTCTCCTTTGTGAATCGATCAGATATATGACTTCCCTATAAACATGAAACAAAGGGTAAGACATGTACCCTAATTTTGATCTTGTACAAAATATAGTTCCTAGAGAAGCTAACTCATTTACATGTATAAAATATGGCCTGAATAAGAACAACAGAACACATGCTTTTGCCTTAAGTTGTCCCTCCACAGAAAATACTGACGCAAAATTGGTATACTGACCAAAATTTTTGCCTTACTGCAGCTGCATACACTCTCAATTTCCAATGCATTTAATCAACAGCAAAACCCTCCATGTGATGAATCCTGTTTCAGGTCCAAGTATAAAGTAGTTTCTCACTTTGTTCGAATCAAGCATTCTTTAGGTAATCCAAATTCCTTTTTCTGCAGAAGAAGTTGTCGTCTCCAAGGATCATTATGCAACTTGTAATGCAAAACCTAAGGATATAAAGGAAACACCGTTCAATAGCATTCCCAAACAAAAGACGCATGCTTGAAGCTAACAAAGTTCTTTTCAATCAAAAACGTACTGTGAGAATGGTCAAAGGGTTTAGTCAAACTCAAATTGGCAAAGGAAAAAACTCAATAGAATCCCTCAGTTAAAAAGACCTTACTGGAATATAAAAAGATGTTAGGGCTTTGAGGGGACGCTAATAATGGTGAGATGAGTATATTAAGACTAAGATAGTATATTCACTCGGTCTCAATATTATTTTACTTTTGGTAGTACTCAAACTTCTTTACTACTTCCAAATGATTCTTTCTTGATGAATTACTTTCAGATCATAAGTTGTGTCTCTGCTTCATATCCAACAGATCAAACTGGAAAGGAATTAACATTTATGCCCCTTGTCTGAAGTTGTCAGATATCTCTCAGCATCATTTGCAGAAGAACAAACTCAGATCTAATTATGCAATTAATCAGATAATTAAGATTCAAAATTCTATTATTTTAACACATCTATAGACACAAAACCATTAGAGAAAACACGACATATACCTGTATGAATGTGGCAAAGACATCATCTTCCTCTAGCTGCGAAAACACTAGGCCCCAGTCCTCAACACTCCCACGCACTGCCTTTTGCCTCTCAGCTTCAAGCACAACTGAATCGCGATACAAAAATCTCTGCCAGATTTTCTTCACATTTGCCAATTTGAATTCAATTTCTGTCTCATTAAAACTCTACAAGAAGTAAATTTACTATTTAGCAATCCTAGCTAACCATGAATGAAGTAAAGACTTCTACATTGAACTGAAGATAACATAGAGTTACCCGAAGAATGTTTAATAGATTGGGTATTTCATCTTCACGTATCCTAACTGCAAAACTTTCATAGTTGAGAAAATTCTCATATGGTAGGTATATCCCATCCTGAACATAGAGAAATGGAAGTCAGTGACGCAAACCATAGGAAAAGAATCCAAAAGCATAGATTGAAAAAGATTCTAATGAATTAAAAGTACGTTCCACAAGCTTTGAAATTATTTTTTTATCAGAAAAATGAATCACTATTAAAGGGCACAAGTATGCAAGAGCTTCAAAAGGCCATAAGTCAAAAGCAACACATAGCATCCACGAAGCTTCATATGAAAGCACTTGTCTTGACAATCCTCCGGAATAAAGCATTACATAATAAAGTACCTGAATCACCACAGGAATGCATCCTTGCAAAACACTATCTTCCATTCGTCCGCTCCAACCATCCCCAGGCATAACCCCACAAAAGACAGAACTTGCCAATTCCTCATGGTAGTTCCCAGCACGTAGTGGTGTCACTATCACATCTTCTGCATGCTGCTTGCCAAGCTTACCTTCCTTGTTAAGGGTTGATCCAAATTCTTCAGCCACTTTTTGCCTTATGCCCATACTATACCTGCAGATTTCACCAACAGCCTAATTAATGTTAACTTTGCTAAACAAGCTGTGTGCTAACTGCTAAGGATGATTTGTAAACAGACAATCCAAATGGCCAACATGCTCTCTTCTACCAATAATGGTTGATGAGTGAGCTGTCAGAGATTCAGAGGTTAGGTTCTCGAACATAGAGTGCTTCATGTCTTGCAGTAGAAATCGAAATCTTATTAGCTTTCAGATCACTTACGTAGCTTCTGGTCTTCCATTTTCATAAGCTGGTCCAAGATTTCCATTAAAATAGAAGAATGTTTTCCTCTTCTCACGAGGTCTGCACACATATTTTTCCAACACATTTGGTCTTGGTCAATATAAAATAAAATCTGAACTACTGCTGCATTTCAAAATAACTATAGCTTGATAGAGACCTAATATATGTGTTTCATGGATGACAATTGAAAAGCAAAACTACCTGGACCAATGTTTAGCATTTAGAGAACCTTCATCGGGTCGTTTCCAAGAAGGAAGTACGAGATCTTTATCTGGGTCAAAACAGGGGTGGTTTCCTCTTCTATCCGAGGAAATTGGATCCCAATTATCACCCCAATATGCTGTTGTTGAATGGTTATGCTTTGAGTTTGTATTACCCCAATGGACCAACATAATGCTGTTCCATATCTCTTTAGGAGCATAGCAAGCACCTTCATCCCATGAGAAGAACTGCCTTCAGAAAAAAGATGAGTCCGGTGAAATTAATACCATAAAAGTACTACAACTTCTTTTCTTGTACACTGTTTTATCTCTTTATGGAAGTTTAAGCATCTCTAATTACTGTTCTCTAATATTAATATGTGGACATCTTCATAGAAAACATACCCAGATGTGATCCTTTCCAGATGAGTGGCTCCAATAAGGATACTGTGTGATAATATGATTGTAAGCCTTTTTATAGAATTCAAGTGTCAGAGAACTTCTCAACCCACCATAGATTTGTTCCTGAAATTGATCATAAGAAAAGTGTAACCTAAATACATTTTCAAGCCATTATATAGGCATTTATATTGTGATAAGAAACACAAGTAGTTTCATGAAATGTATGGTATTAGGATCCAGAAACCACAGCATTCTAAGATTCTACATATGTATACAGATATATATAAGATGAAGATAAGATCTTGCAATCAATAGAAAAGTATCCGAGACTGAGAGCTAGCTCTATTCTCTAAAGTAGAAGTAGACTCCATTGGTATATGTTAAAGAAAAAGACAGTGGGCCTAACTCAACCCTCAAAGCTAGCTCATGAGGAGAGGATTGTCCAAGACCATTTAACAAGTCCATGTAACCTAAAGCCCACCGATGTGGAACTCAACACCCCCACCCCGCATGCCCAGGGCTTAACATCTAGAGCGTGGACAATATAAGATAGGGGGCTTAACATTGGATGAAACCATAAATTAGGCTGGACCTAGCTTTGATACTATGTTAAATAAATGGACCTCATGCCTAACTCAACCCTAAAAGCTAGCTTATGAGCAGAGGATTGTCCAAGACCATATAAGATGTCCATGCACCCTAAAGCCCACTGATGTTGGGACTCAACAGTATATGTCAGACTGCAAGTCTTATTGTAGTCAAAAAGCACCCAACTTCAAGCAGGAGAAGGTTGACAAAAGATTCAAAATGGTAGGAATCGATAATCATACAGAGGTGTTTCTTGGTAAAAAAAAAGGCATTTTGGTACCCAAAATGGAAATCATGGTTTAGCTTGATGTCGGCACACAATGTGAACGTGCCAACAACCAGACAACTCTACTTATTGCATGGGTTCTCAACTGTTGAATTACTCCAACAAAACAAGATTTATATCCTAGTGGTGATTTGTTTGACCAAACAATACAGAAAAATAATATGCATCAATACCTCCATGCTCAAGTGTGGAGCATCATCAGCACGAGTTATAATACATGAATCGAGAACTGGAACAAAGAAAAAGTCTGCTTCCTCTCCATTCAATGTCCGATGAGGACTAGCTAACATACTTTCATAGAGTGCCATCTACAAAAAAAATATAAGGATAGTTAATCAAGGTCTGCCCAAACATTCAATTTCTTAGTTGGAGTCACTTATAGTCAAATGATACCTGTGCACCATACAGCTGGTCAGTCCATACTGTAGCATTTCTTGGATCATAGATTCTGTTTATGCATTCTAGTTTAAAATGACGTCCCTATAATACCCAGGAAACTATTACGAATTAGAATTTTACTCTCCAAGTGAATGGATAGGATGTGGCAGGAAGAAATTGTTCTAACCTCCAGAAGAAGACTGTTGAAGTCTGGGGGCAAGTCATAAACATATATAAGGGGCCTTTTCTTCTCCGTAATAGCATCTAGATTGACAAGATTTCCTTTGCTGTTCACATTCTCTGGAACATTAACCTGCGCTGGTCGTAGCCAGAGAGGCCACTCTCTAATGGGTGACAAAACGGAGGGTGCACTGCAATCTGCTCCAAACCAACCGCTGTCACACTGCAATATGTAAATAAAAAGAACTTGTGATATAATTAACCATGTCAAAGCTCTGTTACTCTCAACTTACTTTTCGGAGAAGATAAAGTTATCAGAAGGAAACTAGATATTTGTGTGTGTATGAAGAAGGGACGTACTTCATAGTTTGACGCAGAGATTATGACAAGATGATCTATAGGGGAAGCATCTACTAGACAACTTTCAGAAAAAACAACCAAAACAAAAGGCAGGTAATGCTAGAACATTATTTACAGAGAATAGTCTGTGTTTGTTATTGAATGATACAGTGCTTCTGTACTTTGTGAATCCTTTTAGCATTGGTGAAAATGGGAGGATGAATGATTACAGCTAAATTCTGCAATCAACCTCTAAATATTAATGAAATACTCTGCGCAGGAAAGGCAATGAGAACTGACTTTACCTGACAAAATCCACCGCGACACAACCCGTGGCCCGAGCATTGATTTATACAAGTGCTTAGCACAGACACCTCACAGAATCGACCCCAAAGACCGTCATACTTGCAATCACACTCCTCCTTGAAAAGCACCTTGGAGGCATATGCTTCTGCCGGATCCACATTACACCATCCTCGTTTGCTACCATTTGTTGTAAAGACGTCGAGATCAGCTTTTGTGAAGTCAGTCACAGGAGCACCACCAGGTTTGGATGGAGGACTGAATCACATACACAAGCAATTACTGCCAGGGTTCTTGTGATGGAAGAGATGCAAATAAAGGTTAAATGAGAAATATGTTGGCTTACTTGATTGTAAAGCCACATGCCTCAGCAACAGGACGATTTGGGTATTTTGTGCCTTCCCCACAAAAGCACATTGCTCTAGTTGTGTCACAATAAGCAGGACAAATTGAGACAACCCAATGCCCAAAAGGTTGCTCCTTTGATCCAGGATAGTTGCATCTCAACTCCTGCCTCTCTGCACATTCTTCACCTGAAAAGATATAGCATGTTAGTAATGAAGAAAATCAGATGAGAGATTTCAATTATTGCCTAATTTGAGATAAGTTTGATTGTGTTTCACCCAAGAAAAAAAAGTTTCCAGCTGACATTCATACTGTCAGAACTTGTTAGAAATCCTCCTCTCCCCACAGATAACAAAATGGCAAGGTACCTATTTATGTTTGTAATGACAATTCATTGACAGATCAAACAGGAGGTACAATAGCCTGGAATTTTGTGATCTGTATACATGCATTTGTGAAACCGCAACCTAGTAAGTGCTTAACTACAGGTGCAACCACATCAGACTCCTATAGTAAGAAAGAAAAAACGACTTTAAGAAACATGCCACAAAGTAAATACAGAACACCTTTAATTTGCATATTTCTTTGTATGAAAGATATCAGTACATGTCACATGCCAAAAGTGCTTTCATATTTCGTTTTAGGAAATAACATTGTATCTCCCCCCTTGCAAGAATGGAAAGGAGATCGAACCATTACAACCATCAACATGAATCAAAATGACCAAGTATTTGAAAGTTAGTTGTTGGTTAATCAATGCACAAAATAAAAACCAATTTGTATTCAATCTCTTGAGAATATAAGACACATTTATGCCTAAGATGCAACTTGAAAGAAAAGTCGGATGGGTTTTGTTGGAGAATTGTATCTCTGAATCTTGTAAAACCAATGTTCAAATCAAAGACACAACAGTCGATCCCTAACATTTCACGGCACGAATATCTTACAGTGAACTTGTTAATGAGCCATTACATTTATAAACCCAATTTCGTAAGAAATATGTTTGTTCATTTCCACTGTATGCCATGTGCGACACTCTTTAACAAAGCTTTACATTCCATTTCATGGGCACACTAATAGGAATTACGTTTCCAAGATAAATGTTGACATAAGGAGAGTGAAGGTTTACCAACCAGTGAAACCATGAAAGCAGCGGCATTGACCCAATTCGCGATTGCAGATGCCTTGACCACTGCAATCATTCCTGCAGGTCTTGCCACCAATTTGCTGATACCAGTACACTTATAATGAGCTAAATCATCTCAAGAAAGAGGATTAATAGAAAGTAAGAGCAACATGATTTACAGATTTGTTGGATTAGATATTAAATGCAGATTTTACCCATTGATGAATTTGTTAGAAAAAAGAGTGTAACTTACAAAAAGCAGCAACAGGAAGAAGCTTTAGATAAGTATTCGAAAGAAAGCAGGTCACAGTTTCCTACTTTCCTATGTATGTACCTCAACGACTTTAACTGCAGAAGTATTTGAATCGCAACCAGCTAACCACCGACCAACCTCTTCCTTCCATGGAGCACCGCGATATATCACAGCATTGTGTAAATCAACAGGAAATTTGGCATTTAGATCAATGATTGGCGTGGGGCTTGTACCAAGATTGATTTTACTTCCTTCAGTTGATATAATGTTGTTGTGGCTACTGGAGTTAGATGTATTGATAGGGATACAAGAGTTCTGAAACTGCCGAAGGTAATCAAAGGAGGGCACAATCGGGTAGAGGAATAAATGAACAACTGAAACCAATGTGACAATTGAAGCAACTACTGCCACAGTGGACCATGAACACATCCGTTTCTGGTTAGAGGAGGACATGATCTTCTCTTCAAATCTTGATTTAATTATTGCAGTCAAAGCAAAAGACCTGTTGTGTCAAAGGAAGTATGAAAAATCTAACTTCGACAGAAAAAGAGGAGCAAACACGCCCTCATTAGATTCTTGATACAAAAGAACAAGGGCAAGACAATAACATAAATTTTGAGTTGAAGAGAAGAGATTTTTAACCAAGAAACATGTCCAAATAGCAATAAAGTATTCACCCAATTACAAGAGAATGCAAGAGAAATGGTGAACAGCTAACCAGTTTGGGATCTGGGATCAAGAAGCTAACACATGAATAAGCAAAAACCCAAATTATATCAAAACATATTTATATGAAGCTTAAAGTCAACCCCAGAGGTGAGAGATGATTATGAATAGAATAGAATATGAAGCTTAATTCTCAGCTTCTGACTAGACAGCAGCAGTAAACCACAAAAGTTTACCCTTTTTTGGCAGAATGAAGATGAATGGCCCGATGGGTGAAACATTTACAAAGTTCCTCCATAGAAGCTGTTGTTGTCACATAAATAAATAATAGTAACAAGTTAACAAAGTTGCCTCTCCTAGTGTTAATTGTTTAGGCCCCCATTCTGGGTAACTTTGAAAATTGTTAAAACTCGAAAACAAAAAATTTCCTCCCATCTGCCAAATAGTTTGCTTTATTTTACTTGCCAGATTAAAAATAATTTTGAATAAAATTTGTATTTTTCATTTTCACGCGAGTGTCACATTTAATATGGTGTAAAAGAATATCTCCAGGTCATCTAAAATATAATATAAAATAATGAGCAATTGGTCATACTAAAAAAGATGAAAAAATCAACTGCAATTTTTATTAAAATAATTATGAGTATATATAAATTAAAACCTTTTAATGTAAAATAAAAGTACTCCAAACTTTTAAATACAATAACAAATGTGTCTCCATAATACAATAGTTAAGTTGGATACATGAATCTGCTGAGATTCATTAGGTTATATTTTTGCCAAATTATATTTACGATTTAACTATTTATCTTTTAGAATATATTCAAAAACCTTTAACATCTATCAATTTATTATTATAGAAGCTTTGAGTAGTCTACGCTGTAATCATTTACAATTTATTAAATATAAATTTGTAGAATGGTTCAATTTATATTAAATTCAAGATATATTAGTCCAAATAAATATTTTGGATTAATAAAATTGGGTCGATTATTTAAGCCCAATAAATGTGGATTTAATTAAAAACCTAAATCCATTGATTTGGGCTATAAAGATGACTCCACTTTGTTAAGCCCAATATCATCTCATCCTAAAGGCCCAAAATCATGCCACATGTCAAAGTTAGGTGGCAATCCAAGTCAAATTAAATAAGCCACTAGAATTATGTCATGTGCCAAAGTTAGGTGGCAATCCAAGTCAAATTAAATAAGCCACTAAAATCATGTCACATGTCAAAGTTAGGTGGCAATCCAGGTCAAATTAAATAAGCCACTAAAATCATGCCACATGTCAGAGTTATGTGGCAATCTAAGTCAAATTAAATGAGCCACTAAAATAATGCCACGTGTCCATGTGACATGTTCTGACCAATCAAATTAAAACTCTTCAACAAAGAAATCTGATTGGTCAGTTCAAACCAACCAATCAAATCACACCCTCATACCACTCCCTACAACTATAAATAGGGGTCCTCATTATTCTGAGAGGGGGAGGTTTTTGGGAAGAACAAAAAGCAAGAAGAGAGCTCGTGGATCAAAGACCGCAAATTCTCTACAAAGCTACAAAGTTCAAGCAATCAAATTCAAGTTCAAGATCAAGAACGAAGAAGAAGATCAAGATCAAGTTACTTGTTCATCTTTACTGTTCGTCATAACCATACAAGTGTTCGTGACGAATATTTCAAATCCAAATTCGAAGACGAAGATTCAAGATCAAGCTATTCAAGCCCTTGACTCTAAATCAAAAACAAATTCAAGTTCAACGTGTTTCATATTACTTGAAGAATCAGAGGATTATTATAGAGATTGTAACCGCATTACATTTTGAAATCAAATACTACACCTTGTTACTCCAATTTTCCGGTCTTGATTATTTATTTTTCTCGGCTCGAAAATTTGTTGTTTACAAATTTTGGCACGCCCAGTGGGACCATCTCTACCTCTCATCTCTTCACATCAATCATCAAACTTCAAGAACACTTAAATGGCATCTAAGAAGTTTGACTCCAGGACTATTATTGCTAAGGCTACTGATTCCAAGTTTTCCTCTGAGGTGGAAAACATACTGGATGCTACTATGGGAAGTTTGGGACCCATCACTAGGAACAAAGCAAACTTGCTAGGACAACAAGCACTTCAAGTGCCGTCCGCATCAGGTCCTATTTTTGATCTTCCATCTTCAAAGGGGGCAAGATTCTTTCCGAATGAATTGGAAGAAGGAGAGAATATAGCTGATATTGTTGAAAAGACGTTGGCTCGACTTAGTCCTTTTAACACGAGGAATTGCACTATTCAAGATGAAGATGATGTCTTGATCACTAGATCTTCCTCAGTCACTCCACGTAACTTGTTTCAGACAGATTTCAGTTTGAGGGAAAATCCATGCTTTGCTCCATCATCCATAACAGCCATCCAAGCGATGATGACTAACACCTCAACTGTTGAAGAACAACTGGCGAGTTTGACGAAGGCAATTGAAGGTCTAACAAAATATGTGCAAGATCAGGATAATCGAATTGTCAAGTTGACGGACAGAGTTGAGAATGTCATGGAGGGGGACTCAAGTCATGCACCTGGAAAACGTCCGATGATACAAGAAAAGGGAGATTCAGTTATAAAGCAAATAAATTTGGGGGATGAGCTGCAAGTATCTCCTGAAGGAGGAATTCCCATTCATCAACTGAAGGACTTTATCATGGGAACTATCAAAGATAAGTATGACGTGTCTTCAAAGTCATCATTCACATATGCAAAGCCATACACTTCAAGAATCGATGTTTTGAAGATGCCTGCAGGTTATCAACCTCCAAAATTTCAATAATTTGATGGAAAGGGAAATCCAAAACAACACATTGCCCATTTTGTTGAAACCTGCAATAACGCTGGAACATATGGAGATTATCTGGTCAAGCAGTTTGTGCGCTCCTTACAAGGAAATGCTTTTGACTGGTATACGGATCTCGAGGCAGGCTCTATTGATAGTTGGGAACAACTTGAGCATGAATTTCTTAATCGCTTCTATAGCACAAGGCGTACTGTGAGCATGGTTGAACTCACAAATACACGTCAATGGGAAGATGAACCCGTCATTGAGTTCATCAACCGATGGAGAAATGCAAGCCTCAATTGTAAGGATAGGCTTAGTGAAACTTCCGGAATAGAAATGTGTATTCAAGGAATGCGTTGGGGACTTCGTTATATCCTACAAGGTATTAAACCCAAATCGTTTGAGGAACTAGCCACACGTGCTCATGATATGGAGTTGAGCATGTCTGCAAGCGGGATTGAAGGACCAATTATTTATGGGCCTCGCAAGGGAAAAGACAAAATGGAGGTAAAGAAAGGGGGGAAATCGGCACCTAAGTTTGGAAACAAGGAGTCGATGAGTGTTAATGCCGTACCTTTGAAAGTGGCTACAAATCTAAGCAAGAATCAAAGGGTGAAGACCACAACTTTTCAGAATAACGCTGGTAGAAAGCTGACTTTGAAGGAAATGCAGGCAAAAGAGTATCCTTTCTTGGACTCAGATGTTCCAGCAATTTTCGAAGAGCTTCTGGCGTTAAAACTCTTTGAGCTACCTGAAATGAAGCGTCCAGATGAGGCTGGGAGGACTAATGATCCAAATTACTGCAAATATCACCGTTTGATGGGCCATCCTATTGAAAAGTGTTTTATCTTTAAGGAAAAGATTATGGACTTGGCCCGTGAAGGAAAGATATTGCTTGAAGATGAGAAGGAGAGTTCAAATCAAGTCTCTGTCACTTTTGGTTCACTTGACCCCATAGTTCTTTGCAACTTTGTCGAAATACATGATAGTGGTGATGACCTAGCCACATCACCATCAAAGATGATTAGATTTGGTGACTTCAAACCAATAAATGTTGACGTATCATCGCTTGTTCCTTTGATGAATAAAGTAATATGGGAAGATAAATCTCTAGAGGAAAACCAATCTTGCGGTGCTTATACTGATGATGAAGGATGGATTTTAGTGACACGACGAAGACGTCGTAAAATGAGCTTGCAAAGAGAACCAAATAAGCAAGTGACTAGAGCAAAGATAAGAACAAAGTGGTGTCATCCACCTACCCCTAAAACTCAAAGGGTAAAGAAGAATGTGAAGAAGTCAAGAGTCGAGGGAAATTACTATCAAAAGCAACGCCCTCCGGTAACATTAGAGGAATTCTTGCCAAGTTGGTTTCGTGAAAAGATTTCTCATCGTGACACCAAGGCCTCGTGTTGTAACATTGATAGAGAAGAGACGATGGTAGAAAGCTCATCACCATCATTACCTCCATCACATGAAGTCCCTATAAAGCCTCACTCTGAAGAAGTGGACACTTGTGATGCGAAGTTTACATTCACTAATGATGATCTTTTATTGGGTGAAGTGTTGCATAATCGTCCTTTATATATGGTAGGTTTTGTGCGTGGACATAAAGTGAATAGGATCATGGTGGATGATGGATCTGGGGTCAATATTCTCCCTATTCGTACTGTGAAAGAACTTGGAATACCGATAAATGAACTGTCTGAAAGTCGTCTGATGATTCAAGGTTTTAACCAAGGGGGGCAGAGAGCCATTGGTGCTGTCAAATTAGATATAACGATGGGGGATATGCGTTCGAGTGCATGGATGCATGTTATTGACTCAAAGACCTCGTATAACATCTTGTTAGGAAGACCATGGATACATGAGAACAAAGTAGTACCGTCCACCTACCATCAATGTTTCAAATACTTTGAAGATGGAGTTCAAAAGAAGGTAGTTGCTGATGATGAACCTTTCACCGAGACGGAAGCGCACTTCGCTGATGCAAAATTCTACTTAAAGAATTCAAAAGAAGTTACAGTTGATAACGTGATACCTGCTGATATCACAAAAAGGGTTGATGTAGCACCTGCTAATGCGAGGGTCATGATTGAAAAGGATAAAACGCTTTCAAATATGAGTAAAGTGCCTAAGATAAGTGAGGCATCATCAAGTAAGAAAATGATTCCTGTTTCTCACTATGTCCCAAAGACAAACAAAGTTAAGATCCCACCCTCTGAGTTGCAGAGTAGTAAGTTGACATTCCCTATCAAGCAAATTGATGCGATCAAATCACCTTCAAAAATGATACAGGGATTTGTCAGACCATCGAATCATGATTCACATGAATCACTCCCTAAAAATCGTACAAATGAGGGTTTTGACCCGAATGCATATAAGTTGTTGGTGAAAGCAGGATACAATCCCAATGAAGCTTCTAAAGTAGGGAAGCTTCCAAATGAAGTTATTGAAAGGGCAAATCATGGCCTAAATCCAACTCAAAGGATGATGATAGAGAAAGGGTATGATGTCAAGCAATCGCGCGAAGGCCTGGGTTACAAACAACCGTCACCAATCCGAATCTCTATAAAAAGGATGAGCATCAACTATATTACCCCTGTGGAAGAATCTGTGATGTTCAACAAAAAGCCTTCTGTATTTGATCGACTTAGTGGCATGACTCCTAAGATTTCTGCATCTGATCGACTAATAGAATCAACTCCAAAAATTTCAGTATTCGATCGATTGGGACCAATGAAGAAGAAATACAAGCGCCAAGGAGATTATAGAATAGTGGAAGAACGGGTATATGCCCGGGAGCATAATTCACCCAAGAATTGGCCCAGTTTGATCCCTTCTAGAATGAGGCGAGAAACAAAACTTGTAGTTTCATGTGGAGATGTCCTGAGAGCAAAAACTCATACCATAGTTCACACTAGGGAGCGAGATGAAGATGAAGAAAGTGTGGGATCATCAAATCACATCGCAATTTGTGACAAAGAAAGTACCCCACTATATGCAAAAATTGATGATGGATTTGTTAATATTCATGCATGCCATCACATATCTTTTAATGATGGTGATCCTCAAGAAGATGAGGATGCTGAAGATGCGCCACCTGAACTCGAGGAAGGGATAAAGAATACTGTTGATGCATTGAAGGAAGTAAATCTTGGAGTTGATGATGATATAAGGCCTACATATGTAAGTGCTTCGCTGGATGACGATGAAGAGAAGAAATATATTGAGTTGCTTATGGAATTTAGGGATGTATTTGCTTGGAGTTACAAAGAGATGCCAGGGTTAGACCCTAAAGTTGCAGTTCATCGTCTTGCTGTAAGACGAGGTACTCGTCCTATTAAACAAGCGCAACGTCGCTTTAGACCTGAATTGGTTCCTTTGATCGAAACTGAAGTTAACAAGCTCATTGAAGCAGGTTTTATTCGTGAAGTCAAATATCCTACATGGATTTCAAGCATTGTACCTGTAAGAAAGAAGAATGGCCAAATACGAGTTTGTGTTGACTTTAGAGATCTTAATAATGCATACCCTAAGGATGAATTTCCTCTTCCAATCCCTGAGCTTATGATTGATGCTACAACTGGATACGAGGCAATGTCCTTCATGGATGGTTCATCTGGATACAATCAAATTCGCATGGCACCAAAGGATGAAGAACTTACTGCATTTCGTTCTCCTAAAGGTATATATTGCTACAAAGTGATGCCTTTTGGTTTAAAAAATGCTGGAGCCACTTATCAACGAGCCATGCAGAATATTTTTGATGACATGCTTCATAAAAATGTCGAGTGCTATGTCGATGACTTGGTAGTAAAATCAAAGAAGAGTGATGACCACTTGAAAGATCTGAGAATGGTGTTTGAACGGCTTCGAAGATACCAACTCAAAATGAATCCTTTAAAATGTGCCTTTGGAGTTACTTCGGGAAAGTTTCTCGGTTTTATTGTTCGATATCGAGGAATCGAGATTGATCAAGATAAGATAGATGCTATTTTGAAGATGCCTGAGCCAAAAAATATTCATGAGTTGAAAAGCTTACAAGGAAAATTAGCATATCTTAGGAGGTTTATCTCAAATCTGGCTGGGAGGTGTCAACCATTCAGTCGCCTTATGAAGAAAGATGTTCCTTTTGAATGGGACCAAGCTTGTACCAATGCTTTTGAGAACATAAAGTCTTATCTGATGAAACCTCCAGTACTTGTAGCTCCTATACCTGGAAAACCATTGATTTTATACATTGCAGCACAAGAAAGGTCAGTAGGAGCACTTCTCGCACAAGAAAATGATGAAGGGAAAGAAAATGCCCTATATTACTTGAGTAGGATGATGACACAAAATGAGATCAAGTATTCACCTATTGAGAAGTTATGTCTGGCACTCGTGTTCTCAATTCAGAAGATGAAGCATTACTTCCAGGCTCATATTATACAACTTGTCTCTAAAGCGAATCCTATCAAGTTTGTCATGTCCAAGCCTGTCTTAAGTGATAGGCTAGCAAGGTGGTACCTCCAGTTTCAACAATTTGAGATTGTATATATATCTCAGAAGGCAGTGAAAGGACAAGTGCTAGCAGATTTCTTGGCCAATCATCCAATTCCGAATGATTGGGAGTTATCTGATGAATTACCTGATGAAGATGCAATGCTAGTAGAAATTCAGCCACCTTGGAAGATGTATTTTGATGGTGCTGCACATCGTGAAGGAGCCGGTGCTGGAGTGGTATTTGTCACTTCCCATGGAGAAGTTTTGCCATACTCCTTCACTCTAACACAAAACTGCTCCAATAATGTTGCTGAATATCAAGCACTCTTACTTGGGCTTGAGATGGCCATTGATATGAAACAATTGCAACTACAAGTTTTTGGGGATTCCAAGTTGGTGATCAATCAAGTCTTGGGTAATTATGAAGTAAAGAAGCCTGAGTTAATCCCATACTGCAATTACGCTCAAAAGATGATAGGATGGCTTGGAGAGGTGACTATTCAACATGTCCCAAGAAAGGAAAATAAAAAGGCTGATGCATTGGCAGCTTTAGCTTCTGCATTAGTATCTCCTGATGAAATACAAGTTGTGGTTTGTCAAAGATGGATAACTCCACCTCCAATTGAGCATAAAGAAGAATTTCAACAAGTTATCGCCACTTCGGAAGCTGATATTGACGATTGGCGACAACCAATAATAGATTACTTGTGTTATGGAATATTGCCAGAAAACCTTCGAAGAAGAACAGAAATCCGACGACGAGCTCCTCGGTTTCTTTATTATAAAAATACACTTTACAGGCGATCGTTCGATGGAGTTCTCTTACGATGTTTGGGGGCAGATGAATCTACTCAAGCTATGCAAGAAGCACATTCTGGAGTATGTGGAGCGCATCAGTCTGGACCAAAACTTCATTTTCACATAAAAAGGATGGGATATTACTGGCAAACCATGGTGAAAGATTGCTTGGATTACGTCCGAAGATGTAAAGCTTGCCAATTCCATGCAAATTTTATACATCAACCCCCAGAAGTATTGCACCCAACTATTGCCTCATGGCCATTTGAAGCTTGGGGTTTGGATGTTGTTGGACCATTGCCTAAGTCCTCGGGTGGACATCTGTATATCCTGGCTGCAACTGACTACTTCTCAAAATGGGCAGAAGCTGTTTCTCTTAGAGAAGTAAAGAAAGAGAATGTCGCCAACTTCATTCGAGTTAATATTATCTACCGTTTTAGTATTCCTCGATACATATTGACAGATAATGGCAAGCCATTTGATAACAAGTTAATGACGAAGATATGTGATCTTTTTGGCTTCAAGCAACGCAATTCCTCTATGTATTATGCAGCTGCTAATGGTCTCGCTGAAGCATTTAACAAGACACTCTGCAACTTGTTGAAAAAAGTTGTTTCCAAGTCTAAGAGAGATTGGCATGAAAGAATGGAAGAGGCTCTTTGGGCATATAGGACTACGTATCGCACGCCAACACAAGCGACTCCCTACTCTCTTGTTTATGGAGTTGAAGCAGTTCTTCCACTTGAACGTCAAATACCGTCATTGCGCCTCGCCATTCAAGAAGGGCTCACTGATGAAGAAAATGCTCGGTTGCGCCTTGAAGAATTGGAGGCTCTTAATGAGAAAAGACTAGAGGCCCAACAAAGTCTGCAATGTTATCAAGCTCGTCTAGCTCGATCTTTTAATAAGAAGGTTCGTCTTAGATGCTTCCAAGTGGGTGATCAAGTTCTTGTTGTAAGAAGGCCCATTATTACTTCTCGTCGGTCTGGAAGCAAGTTCTCCGCCAAATGGGATGGACCATATGTGGTACAAGAAGTATGCTCAAGTGGCGCTTACAAACTGGTTGACTCAGAAGGATTGCGCATTGGCCCCATTAACGGAAAGTTCATAAAGAGATACTATCCTTGAAGAAAAGAAAGTCACTCCTTAAGGTACGAGTATAAACTGCATGTTACTCCTGGCCCGCAAGAGTATAAACTGTGCACGGCACCCCATAAAAAATAAATGTCCGCTAGGTTGAAAATCTCGAAAGAGGCGGCCTAGGCAAAAGTTAGGACAAAAAAAAAAAAAAAAAAAAAAAAAACATCATCATTCTCTGAGAACTACGTTATGACTTGATCCTCTTCACTGAGGTACGTAGGCGCTTAGAATTACATTCTGAGTTCAGTCGCATGAGTATCCAAAGAACTCATAGTCTCTCTTGACCCTCTCCACCATAATCCATGAGTTACATTCTAAATTTTAGTCTCATAAGTTCAAACGAAATGGGGCACACTGTTATTTGAGCATCACAATGTTCTTGTATATTGTCATACATGACATATGAATTAAAGAGGGCTAATCAAGACATAATTTGAATTGACTTCAAAGAAATATTCGTACAAATCCATAAAGCTATTAGCTGTGATTATTGTACATGTTGTAGTTTTTTGGATTCTCTACACTAAGATACGAATATTTTCTTTTAATAAGAACATGCGAATGTGAATCTATCAGCTTTTCTGTATGTGAAATTCATTTTTGAAGATTGCTTAGAACTATCCTGCAAGACTTGAACTATAAATTTTGGATATGTTAAGAAGTTTGATTTCTGATAAATTGAAACTCTCCTGGATTTGGTGCTCATACAATGATATATCTCTTGTACTATCGAAACACAAAAGGTATCGCAACTTTGAAGAAGAGGAAGTCAAATCTCTAAGGTAAACCATGATTCAATCTGTAAAAAAAAAAAAAAAAAAAAAGCGTTTGCGCTTAAATTAGTAATTCAATAATCATGGTAATGAATCTCAATAATGAACTATTATATTCTTTGGGAAAAACCTATGTCTGACTCAGACGGTGTAAAGTCTTTGCCACAAATCATGTAAAGTCTTTGCCTCAGACGGTGTAAAGTCTTTAGCTCAGACTATGGAATGCCTTTTCCCACAAATCATGTAAAGTCTTTGCCTCAGACGGTGTAAAGTCTTTAGCTCGGACTATGTAATGCCTCTGACTCAGACGGTGTAAAGTCTTTGCCACATATCATGTAAAGTCTTTGCCTTAGACGGTGTAAAGTCTTTAGCTCAGACTATGGAATGCCTTTTCTTTGCCACAAATCATGTAAAGTCTTTGCCTTAGACGGTGTAAAGTCTTTAGCTCGGACTATGGAATGCCTCTGACTTAGACGGTGTAAAGTCTTTGCCACAAATCATGTAAAGTCTTTGCCTTAGACGGTGTAAAGTCTTTAGCTCGGACTATGGAATGCCTTTTCTTTGCCACAAATCATGTAAAGTCTTTGCCTCAGACGGTGTAAAGTCTTTAGCTTGGACTATGAAATGCCTCTGACTCAGACGGTGTAAAGCCTTTGCCATAAATCATGTAAAGTCTTTGCCTTAGACGGTGTAAAGTCTTTAGCTCGGACTATGGAATGCCTCTGACTCAGACGGTGTAAAGTCTTTGCCACAAATCATGTAAAGTCTTTGCCTTAGACGGTGTAAAGTCTTTAGCTCAGACTATGGAATGCCTTTTCTTTGCCACAAATTATGTAAAGTCTTTGCCTCAGACGGTGTAAAGTCTTTAGCTTGGACTATGGAATGCCTCTGACTCAGACGGTGTAAAGTCTTTGCCATAAATCATGTAAAGTCTTTGCCTTAGACGGTGTAAAGTCTTTAGCTCGGACTATGAATTGCCTTTTCCTTGCCACAAATTATGTAAAGTCTTTGTCTCAGACGGTGTAAAGTCTTTGACTTGGACCAATGTAAATGTACCTCATATGTTGATGAACTCAAGAGGATATGCAAAAAGGAGTATCAAAATTGTCAATACCAATGATGAAAATAAATAGAAGGAGAGAGTCTATTTATAGACAAATAGTGATGGTGAGAGATTCCTTCTTCCAAAGTAATTGTAATTACTTTTTTTTGGTAGAACTCTAGTAAAATGATACAAATTTATTCTCTCCAAATCCTAATTGGATGTGAAATTGTGAAAATTTGGGCTATCCATATTCTAAAAGAAGTGTGTCCTTTCAGAATTCTAATTGGATTTGGAAGACAGAATAAAGGGTAGGCATTTGCAAAAAAAAAAAAAAAAAAAAAAAAAAAAAAAAAAAAAAAAAAAAAAAAAAAACGTGAAAAAAAAAACGTGAAAAAAATAAATAAATCAATTATCTAGAACGGTCATGAAAGTATTAAATTCTCAATTTTGGATATGTTATAAATCGAGAAGTCTAGTTTCTAGAAAATCACACCGTTCATGATTCTTACGTATCTACAATAAGATATGAATTTTCTACGACAGACATGTCAAGATGAGGAAAAGGTTGTTGAAAATCAAAGAAAAGAAAGAAGAAAGTACCACGGCGCTGATCTTCAAGACACATTGCTGCAAAACAATGAATGGCAGACATCTATTTATAGAGGTTTATTAGCACCTATTATAATTAGATTCAAACTTGAATTAGGCTTCTACAAAATTGACTCCTAATCGGATTCCAATTAGTGGTGGAATCTTGCATGACAAGTAAACACCCCCCCCCCCAAAAAAAAAAAAAAAAAAAAAAAAAACAAACAAAAAAAAAAAAAAAAAAAAAAAAAAAAAAAAAAAAAAAAAAAAAAAAAAAAAAAAATCATTTTTTTTTCTTTCTTCTCTTTTCTACTCCTCATTGGATATAACTAATTTGCTACATTCCTACTCCAACAATGATGAAGATGTGCATCAATATAGTATGAATTCACGGTACATCTCAAAATAAATGGCATGTCATTATCCTACAAGTAATACTTCAAGCCTAGTCTTCAAAAGATAAAATATCTCGACAAGACTTGAAGCAGGGGGCATTTGTAATCATTTACAATTTATTAAATATAAATTTGTAGAATGGTTCAATTTATATTAAATTCAAGATATATTAGTCCAAATAAATATTTTGGATTAATAAAATTGGGTCGATTATTTAAGCCCAATAAATGTGGATTTAATTAAAAACCTAAATCCATTGATTTGGGCTATAAAGATGACTCCACTTTGTTAAGCCCAATATCATCTCATCCTAAAGGCCCAAAATCATGCCACATGTCAAAGTTAGATGGCAATCCAAGTCAAATTAAATAAGCCACTAGAATTATGTCATGTGCCAAAGTTAGGTGGCAATCCAAGTCAAATTAAATAAGCCACTAAAATCATGTCACATGTCAAAGTTAGGTGGCAATCCAGGTCAAATTAAATAAGCCACTAAAATCATGCCACATGTCAGAGTTATGTGGCAATCTAAGTCAAATTAAATGAGCCACTAAAATAATGCCACGTGTCCATGTGACATGTTCTGACCAATCAAATTAAAACTCTTCAACAAAGAAATCTGATTGGTCAGTTCAAACCAACCAATCAAATCACACCCTCATACCACTCCCTACAACTATAAATAGGGGTCCTCATTATTCTGAGAGGGGGAGGTTTTTGGGAAGAACAAAAAGCAAGAAGAGAGCTCGTGGATCAAAGACCTCAAATTCTCTACAAAGCTACAAAGTTCAAGCAATCAAATTCAAGTTCAAGATCAAGAACGAAGAAGAAGATCAAGATCAAGTTACTTGTTCATCTTTACTGTTCGTCATAACCATACAAGTGTTCGTGACGAATATTTCAAATCCAAATTCGAAGACGAAGATTCAAGATCAAGCTATTCAAGCCCTTGACTCTAAATCAAAAACAAATTCAAGTTCAACGTGTTTCATATTACTTGAAGAATCAGAGGATTATTATAGAGATTGTAACCGCATTACATTTTGAAATCAAATACTACACCTTGTTACTCCAATTTTCCGGTCTTGATTATTTATTTTTCTCGGCTCGAAAATTTGTTGTTTACATACGCAATTCCAACTTATTTAGAGCAAATCAAATCACTAAATGGAATGGTAAGCTATGTGATATCCGTCATTTTGAAATGATTTTGGAGTTAGATTAACTCAGTTTTGCAAAATGTTTGCGTTAAATGATTTAAATGTGAAATTATATACAAATAGCTGGTATGGTTTACTAGTTCAACTACGAAAAAGTAATCAATTATCCCAAAGTTTTTTCCTTTTTATTTGAAACCTCTTTTAATTTTTTTTCTTATTAATTGGTACTAATTCTTATTATTTTGCTGTTTTTATTAATTTGTTGTTGTTATTATTTTTCTTATAGATTTTACATTCTTTTTCTTTTTAGCCGTTATGTTTTCTCTATTCTTTTCTTCTTCTTTTACTTGGGTTCGATATACTTGAGTCGGGGGTCTTTCGGAAACAACTTCTCTCCCTCTATGAGTTAGTGATAAAATTTGCGTACATTCTACCCTACTCATACCCTACTTTATGAGATTTCACTTGATAAATTGTTATTGTTGGTACTAATTGTACATGCTTTGTCTTTCTTACAATATCTTTCTCCTATCAAATTAGAGTAAGGGTGTGTTTGGTACGAATTCGAAAAATATTTTTCTATTTTTTCATGTTTGGTTAGCTTAAATATTTTGGAAAATATTTTTTAAATTAACTTATTTTTTTCAAATTTAAGAAAAATGACTTCCCTCCAAAAATTAAAGAAAACATTTTCCAAAACTCTCATCCTACCTCAAATTACAATATTTTTTCCTTACCCTACCCACACCCCGATCCTACCGATCCAAAAAAAAATAAAAATTTTAATTTTTTTTAAAACAAAGAAGTTTGAAATTTTTTTACCCCCTACCCCGGTACCCCTACCCCCAACCAGCCCCCATCCCCACCACCCTCCAAAAAAATAAATTTTAAAAAAATTATTTTTAAAAAATACTTTAAATTTTAAAAAATTCAATTCCCTCACCCCTATGCTTGACCACCCCTACCAACATGACCCCACCCTCTCCACATACACAAAATAAATTAATTAAAAAAATAATTATTTTTGAAAAAAAACATTTTTTACCCCATCCTGTTGGAAAAAATGCAGACTAACATAAAAATATATATGGTCAAACTAGTAAAAATAAAATGGAAAAATAATGACACCTAGAATTTTACGTGGAAACTCTTTTAAATAAAGGAAAAACCACGGACCAAGAGGAGCAACTAATATCACTATAGTAAGAAATTTTACATTGGGTAGTACCAAGTATAATACTCAAAATGACTACCACACATTCAAAAGGAATAATACTCCTTTGGTTTTCACCTTTACTAAAATATCGCTCACACTCAATTTTTTTCTTCACAGACTATTTTCTTATATATAGTCTATGAAAACCTCACAGCTCTCTAAATATTTTTCTCTTTGTGTGTGAATTTGGTGTATTGAATGAGGAGTTGAAGAAATTCTTTTATAGGTGAAATTTTCATTTCACCGTTGACAATTTTTTCAACAAAATTGTGCTACTTTTCCATCGAAAAAACTACGCTGGACTTTGTTGACAATAATTGCAATTTGCAATTGCAAATTGCTGAAAAACATTTGCAGCCATTTTTGACTCATAAAAGTTTGTCTTTTATGACTTTGTAATGGGGACTGGACCCCACAAATCTCCACCTCCAGTCTCATTCACTGGAAAGAGGTATCTTCATATTCTTAGAGAGAGCTCATGCCAACAAGTTATTTGCACAATTCGAACTTGTCCCTTGTTACCACTTTGGTCAGCATATCTACAGGATTCTCATTTGTAAAAATCTTTTCAACCTGCATAAATTCGTCTTCTATCTTTTCTCGAATCTAGTGATATCTCATATCTATGTGTTTTGTCCTTGCGTGGTACATTGAGTTCTTTCTCAAGTATATTGCACTTTGAATGTCACAATAGACGACATATTTCTTCTGATACAAGTTAAGCTCTTGAAGGAATTGCTTGAGGCATATCATCTCCTTACCAGCTTCAGAAGGCACAATATACTCAGCTTCAGTTGTAGACGATTGTTATACCCCATATTTTTGAATGTTGGAATATTTTACGTTAATCGAGATAAGTTAAAGGACAAGATCATTTTGAGCTATGAGATAGAGACTTTTAATCCCTGATTTTTATTAAGTGTACGAATTGCTTATAAATTTTATTTGGTATAGAAATATTAATGGAGATTAAGGATTAATTAACCATGATTAGATTATTAAGTAGAGATTAGTAATTAATTATGATTAATTAACTTAATTAGATCATTAAGTGGGCCCCACCAAAACATATGGTAGAATCTGATTGGCGTGTGGGTATAGTGGGACACATGTCACTCCATAAGGCAACATACTTAAGCTAAGTTGATGACTAATGAAACCATTTCATCATTCTTCAATCAAAAAAAGAAAATAATTATAGAGATAGAGAGAGGAGCGCTCGGCCATGGCTGACCATGGAGAGCTCCAAACTTGGTGATTAAAATTAGTTTGCTTCAAGTATTCCAACCAATTGGAAGGTCTATAGTAACGTTCAATAGCCATTGGAGAAACCAAAAATATTTATTCTTTCAATTCACAAGTTTCAACCAAGTTGAGAAGCCAAGTTGTTAAGGTAAGGTTTGATCAATTTCTACACATTTTAGTAGGTACTTGGGACTTATTGCAATTTAGTAAATGTGAATTAAATATATGGAATTATGTACGTTTATGTTGAAGTGTTGTTGAAATCGTGTCGGGGCTGTTTTTATTTTAAAATGGTGAATCAATTTTAATTAACATTTTGGTTGTTGTTGTCATGGATTATATGATGAGAGTAAAGAAATATGATGGTTAGAGTTGAAATTATTTTTGTTTAATTAGTGGGCTGTTTTTGGTGTATTATTGTTCTTGTTGAATAGAGGGATTAAGAGTTAAAATTTGTATTGTGTTAATTGTAAATAATGGGCTACCTTAATCCAGAAATGATGGAATTAATCATTACTACTGTTGATGTTATTGTTGTGGCCGATTATATAATGAAAACGGAAGAATTTAATATTTCAAATTGGAGTTGTAATTGTTTTAAGGACTGGTTGTAATGTGTGGCTGTTTGTGCTGAATTGAAGGATTAAGTGTAGTTATGATTATGTATTGTATGGTTATAATTATTGGGATGTTGTAAATCATTTCAATAGAGTGTGGTGGTTGTGACCTATTAGGAGTAATTCGATAGCATCGTAGTCGTTATGTTGATGATTAACGAAAATCAAATGTTATGTGGGTTGTTCGGAATATTCTTGAATCTCGTCTTGGCTAGTCTTAAAATGGCATTTGAACGTGTGATTGCTGATGCTACTTGGTTGTTGTATGGATGGCTCGGATGTGAGGAGAGTGAATGATATAGGGGAGGTGCTGTCCAATTATTTAGAAATAACCTACTGACGATAAAATACGTTTTGTGCCTTTCCATAGCTTAACCATAGTGCTTAACGTCTTAATATAGGTTGAGACACTACGGGCAGCGTATACATATTGTGTTACGGATAAGCATTGAAGGTATGTAAAGCTATCCCTTCTTTCTTTTGGCATGTCTTAGATAAAAGTAATATATGATATGAGCTTTGGGGTAATTCCATTCATAGGTTTCGAGTATGATTCATGATTTTTATTTACTTCGGGATGTTAAAACTCTTAAAGTAGTTGAGATACTGCCCTTGAGTCTTATATACGTTGGACAATAATTGGTATGTGAAAGTCCCTATTCTTAAAGACTCTATATTGATTAATGTCCTTAACTTTTATAAGCTGTCTTGTGTTATTTTGATACGTGTCTATGATCCCTGAAGCTTTATTTAATATAGTTCATAATGGCATTCAAAGAGTACTGAACATGACTATCGCCTTGATACTCACGTATTTATTAGCCTACTTATCTATTGATTCTAAAATAATTATCTAAATACATATGGTTACTCACTACTCTACTCGTACATACTGTCATTACATCTTTCACCGAGTCCTGGGCCGAGTATGTTATCATACACAGTTTTGCTACATTATTCACCGAGTCTCATGATGGGTCAGGTATGATATACATGTACACGATTTTATTCATTGAGTCCCTTACTAAAGAGTCGGGTATGGTAAATGTATATGATGATATGATAATACGGTGATACGATTATGGCACCGAGTCCCATAATGGGCCTAGTAAGGTATATGATAATGATACTTCAGTCAATGAGCTCTGCAACACCACTACCTCTAGAGGAGATTAGAGCAACAGCTGCTGCAGATCAGGGGGTGGCTCTACCGCCAACTCCTGAGGCCCCAGTACTTGAGCCTCCAGCTCCCCAGCCAGGGCCAGAAGATAGGGCCATGAGAGACGCAGTTCAGTTACTGACCAGATTAGCGACAGGGCAGGCTTGCAGGAATGGATTAGGGATCGACTATGTGGATAGACATGATAGTTTAAGGGCTTGGGACTTCTTGACTTGTAATCCCCTAGAGTTCTACGGGTCAAAGCCCGTGGAGGATTCGTAAGAGTTTATTCAGCAAATGCAGCATACGTTGAGGATAATTAGAGCTTTTGAGACTGAGTCTATTGAGTTAGCTTCATATCGGTTGCATGATGTAGCTGGTAATTGGTATGAGTCCTGAAAGTTGTCTAGGGGCGAGGGTGCTCCTCCAGCGGTATGGGATGAGTTTGTGGAGGAGCAAAATGGCAGGAGTGTTCGAGATTATAATCTTGAGTTTGATTCGTTGGCTAGACATGCGCCTACTATTGTGGATGATATGGCTGATAGAGTGCATCATTATGTGATGGGGTTGGATTATTATTTGATTGATAGCTATATGGTAATGGCCTCTTATCTAGGTATGGATATTGCTCAGGTACAAGCATATGCACAAGGGGTAGAGGAGCGTTATAGAGGGCGTCATCCCAATAGGGATCATGATAGAGGCCAGCATAAAAGAGCTAGATCGGTTGGGTATTCTAGCGTGTTTCAAGGCGGGCAGCCTCAGTAGTACAATAATTATCATTCTCTTTCTCATTCAGCCTAGAGTGAACCTCCACAATTCACAAGTAGGAGATTCAATAGCACAGAGTATTAGGAGCCGGTTAGAGCTCTAAGGTTTCAGGTTCACAGATAAATAAGGGTTTGCACCCATTAAGGCCACTTTTGCCTCGGTGTTCTCATTGTGGTAGGCCTCATTTTGGGGAATTTCATTTTTCCATAGGTGTTTGTTTTACTTTTGGCCTTCAAGGCCATATCATGAGGGAGTGTCCATTCAGGGGTAATCTAAGTGGTGCATCTCAGCATACTAGGTCAGTTGCTGGTTTATCTTCTTCTGTGGCTATGCGCCCTATGGGGAAGGGAATTCAAACACCAATAGGTCATGGTAGAGGCCATGGTAGGGCTTCCAGCTCTAGCGATCCTTTGAACCGCATATATGCCTTGGCTAGTAGATAGGACCAGGAGGCGTCACCAAACGTGGTTATAGGTATATTATCTATTTTCTCTCGGGAGGTATATGCATTGATAGATCCAGGCTCCGCTTTATCATATATATATATATCTCCCTTTGTTGCTAGTAGAATCAGAATAAAACCTGAATTGATAGAACTATTTGAGGTGGCTACACCGGTAGCAGATTCTGTTATAGTCAAGCAAGTATATAGAGATTGTTCAGTGATTATATATAGTCTTCACACCAAGGCAGATTTGATAGAGTTAGATATGACAGAATTTGATGTTATTATGGGCATGGATTGGTTAGCTTCTTGTTATGCTAATGTTGATTATAGAGAAAAAGTAGTTCGGTTTTAGTTTCTAAGGGAGTCAATTATAAAATGGTTGGGGAATACGGCATCACCAAGGGGTAAGTTCATTTTATACCTCAAGGCAAGGAAGATGGTTATAAAGGGTTATATTTATCATCTGGTTCATATGCATAACTTGGAAGTAGAAGTACCAACTCTTCAGTCAGTTTCGATAGTTAATGAATTTCCAGATGAACTTCCAAGTCTTCCTCCTAAGCGGGAGATAGAGTTCACCATAGATGTATTGCCAGATACTCAGCCTATATCTATTCTTCCTTATAGAATAGCACCCGCAGAGCTGAAAGAGTTGAAAGAGCAACTGAGAGACTTGTTAGAAAAGGGCTTCATTAGGCCCAGAACATCACCTTAGGGAGCACTAGTACTATTTGTGAGAAAGAAAGATGGGTCGCTGCGAATGTGTATTGATTATAGATAGCTGAACAAGGTGACAATCAAGAATAGATATCCCCTCCCCAGTATTGATGATTTATTTGAGCAGTTGCAGGGTGCTAAGTGTTTTTTGAAGATAGATTTGCGGTCATGCTATCACCAAATATGGGTAAAAGAGGCAGATATTCCAAAGACTGTGTTCAGGACCCGATACGGGCATTATGAGTTTAGGGTGATGTCTTTTGGGATGACTAATGCTCCAGTAGTGTTTATGGATCTAATGAATCAAGTGTTCAAGACATTTCTAGACTTGTTCGTGATTGTATTTATTGATGATATTCTAATCTATTCACGATCGAAAGAAGAGCATGCAGATCATTTGAGGGAGATACTTGGGATGCTCCAGCACCAGAAGTTGTATGACAAGTTCTCTAAATGTGAATTCTAGTTGACTTCAGCAGCATTGTTGGGGCATATCATTGAAGCTGATGGTATTCGAGTAGATACACAGAAGATTAAGGTTGTAAAGACTTGGCCTAGACCTACGACATCTACTAAG
The DNA here is from genome assembly GCF_947179165.1 of Solanum dulcamara. Classification (NCBI taxonomy): domain Eukaryota; kingdom Viridiplantae; phylum Streptophyta; class Magnoliopsida; order Solanales; family Solanaceae; genus Solanum; species Solanum dulcamara. The sequence continues at coordinate 35,322,711 of NC_077246.1, read as the reverse complement.
GTATGTAGTTTTCTAGGGCTAACAGGATATTATAGGAGATTTGTAGAGAAGTTTGCTTCGATTTCAGCACCTTTAACAAGGATAACTCAGAAGGCAGCTAAGTTCCAGTAGATCAATGCTTGTGAACGAAGCTTTCAGTTGTTGAAAGATAAGTTGACTACGACCCCAATTCTAACTCTTTCTGAAGGACCAGATGGCTATGTCATTTATTGTGATGCTTCTGGTGTTGGGCTAGTTGTGTATTGATGCAACATAGTAAAGTTATAGCCTATGCCTCCCGGCAGCTCAGAAAGCATAAAAGAAATTATCCTACTCATGATCTAGAGTTAGCAGCAGTAATTCATGCTTTTAAAATATGGAGGCATTATTTATATGGCGTGCATGTTGATATTTATACGGATCACAAAAGTCTTCAATATATCTTCAAGCAGAAGGAGCTGAATTTGCGACAGAGAAGGTGGCTAGAGTTGCTAAAGGATTATGATGTTGACATTCTATACCACCCAAGAAAAGCAAATGTTGTAGCAGATGCACTCAGCCGTAAATCTATGGGTAGTTTGGAAAATGTACAACCAGGGCAGAAATAGATAGTCTGTGAGATTTACTAGTTAGCTAACCTTGGAGTTTGTTTGGTTGATTTCGATGATGGTGGAGTTTCTATTCGAGGAGTTGCTGAATTCTCTATCATGGAAAAGGTAAAGAGACACCAGTACGAGGACCCTATTTTGGCAAAGTATAGGGATGCGGCCCTTCAAAAGGAGAAGACCCCATTCAAAATCATTCCTGATGTAGTGCTAATATGTAAGGGTAGATTATGTGTGCATGAGATTGTAGGGCTACGACAGCAAATTATGGAATAGGCACATTATGCCCGTTATTCTGTTCATCTAGGTCAACAAAGATGTATCATAACCTCAGATATTTATATTGGTAGGATGGCCTGAAAAAGGACATAGCAGAGTTCGTAGCCTAGTGCTTGAGTTGTCAACAGGTTAGGATCGAGCATCAGAAGCCTGGTGGACTATTACAAGAGATAGAAATCCCGACTTAAAAATGGGAAGCAATTAATATGGACTTCATTACAGGCTTACCTCGCACTCCACGGAAGTATGATTCCATATGGGTTATTGTAGATTGGCTGACAAAATCAACCCATTTTCTTTTAGTTAGGACTACATATTCAGCTGAGGACTATGAGAAGTTATATATCAAGGAGATAGTAAGACTTTATGGGGTCCCCACATCTATTATGTTAGACAGAGGAGCTCAGTTTACAACTAACTTTTGGAGATCATTCCAAAAAGGATTGGGGACACAGGTGAGTCTTAGCACAGTATTTCACCCTCAAACTGACGGATAAGCCGAGCGTACTATTCAGACGCTAGAAGATATGTTACGGGCCTGTATTATTGACTTCAGAGGTAGCTAGGATGATCTTTTTCCATTTAAAAGCTACCATTCTAGTATCCAGATGGCACCGTACGAGGCTTTGTATGGAAGGAAGTGTAGGTCACCTATTGGTTGGTTTGATGTTGGTGAGACTAAACTAATAGGCCCAAACATGATTCAACAAGTTATTGATAAAGTGAAGCTCATTCAGGAGAGATTATTAGCAGCTCAGTCTCGACAGAAATCATATGCAGATAAGTAACGTCGACCCTTAGTGTTTCAGGTTGATGATTGGGTGTTATTGAAGGTGTCACCCATGAAGGGTGTAATGAGATTCAGCAAGAAAGGGAAGCTTAGCCCAAGGTACATTGACCCTTATCAGATTGTTCGTAGGGTAGGCAAGGTTGCCTATGAGTTGGACCTACCATCTGATTTGGAAGTAGTACATCCCGTCTTCCATGTATCGATGCTTCGTAAATGTATAGGCGACCCTTCTAGAGTATTTACCATGGATGACATCCAACCGATGGAAGAGTTTTACTATAGGGGGCAACCTATAGCTATACTTGATCGTCAAGTGAGAAAGTTGTGCACAAAGGACGTGGCTTCCATTAAGGTATTGTGGTGAAATAATAATCAGGAAAAAATGACCTAGGAAGCTGAAGAAGAGATGAAAAATAAATATCCGTACTTGTTCCCTAACCATACATGTAATCTAAACTCCTAAATTGATTACATGGATTGATAGATAAAATTATATGTTGTAGCAATAAAAGAGATTTCCTCGAAAACTTTATAAGATCTTATAGGATTTGTTTAACATTCACGGATAAATGTTCTAAAGGGGGGAAAGATGTTATACCCCATATTTTTGAACGTAGGAATATTTTACACTAATCGAGATAAGTTTAAGGACAAGATCATTTTGATTTATGAGATAAAGACTTTTAATTCCTGATTTTAATTAAGTGTACGAATTGCTTATAAATTTTATTTGGTATAAAAATATTATTAAATACTAGGGATTAATTAATCATGATTAGATTATTAAGTGGGTATTAGTGATTAATTATGATTAATTAACTTAATTAGACCACTAAGTGGGCCCCACCAAGACATGTGACAGAATCTAATTGGTGTGTGGGTATAGTGGGACACATGTCAATAATTGGACACATGTCACTCCATAAGGCAACATGCATAAGCTAAGTTGATGACTAATGAAACAATTTCATCACTCTTCAACCAAAAAAAGAAAATGATTATAGAGATAGAGAGAGGAGCGCTCGGCCATGGCTGACCATGGAGAGCTCCAAACTTGGTGATTAAAATTAGTTTTATTCAAGTATTCCAACCAATTGGAAGGTCTATAGTAACGTTAAGTAGCCATTGGAGAAACCAAAAATATTTATTCTTTCAATTCACAAGTTTCAACCAAGTTGAGAAGCCAAGTTGTTAAGGTAAGGTTTGATCAATTTCTACACATTTTATTAGGTATTTGAGAATTATTGCAATTTAGTAAATGTGAATTGAATATATGGAATTATGTATGTTGATGTTGAAGTATTTTTGAAGCCGTGTAGGGGATGTTTTTATTTAGAAATGGTGAATCAATTTTAATTAATATTTTGGTTGTTGTTGTCATGGATTATATGATGAGAGTAAAAAATATGATGGTTAGAGTTGAAATTATTTTTGCTTAATTAGTGGGCTGTTTTTGGTGTATTATTGTTCTTGTTGAATGGAGGGATTAAGAGTTAAAATTTGTATTGTGTTAATTGTAAATAATGGGCTGCCTTAATCCATAAATGATGGAATTAATCATAACTACTGTTGATGTTATTGTTGTGGCTGATTATATAATGAAAATTAAAGAATTTAATATTTTAAGTTGGAGTTGTAATTATTTTAAGGACTAGTTGTAAAGTGTGGCTGTTTGTGCTGAATTGAAGGATTAAGTGTAGTTATGATTATGCATTGTATGGTTATAATTATTGGGATGTTGTAAATTATTTCAATAGAGTGTGGTGGATGTGACCTATTAGAAGCAATTCAATAGCATCATAGTCGTTATGTTGATGATTAACAAAAGTCAAATGTTATGTGGGTTATTCGGAATATTCTTGAATCTCGTCTTGGCTAGTCTTAACATGGCATTTGACCGTGTGATTGTTGATGCTACTTGGTTGTTGTATGGCTGGATCGGATGTGAGGAGAGTGAATGATATAGGGGAGGTGCTGTCCAATTATTTAGAAATAACCTACTAACGATAAAATACGTTTTGTGCCTTTCCATAGCTTAACCATAGTGCTTAACATCTTAATATAGGTTGAGACACTACGGGCAGCGTATACATATTGTGTTACGGATAAGCATTTAAGGTATGTAAAGCTATCCCTTCTTTCTTTTGGCATGTCTTAGATAAAAGTAATATATGATATGAGCTTTGGGGTAATTCCATTCATAGGTTTCGAGTATGATTCATGATTTTTATTTACTTCGGGATGTTAAAACTCTTAAAGTAGTTGAGATACTGCCCTTGAGTCTTATATACGTTGGACAATAATTGGTATGTGAAAGTCCCTATTCTTAAAGACTCTATATTGATTAATGTCCTTAACTTTTATAAGTTGTCTTGTGTTATTTTGATACGTGTCATGATCCCTGAAGCTTTATTTAATATAGTTCATAATGGCATTCAAAGAGTACTGAACATGACTATCGCCTTGATACTCACGTATTTATTAGCCTACTTATCTATTGATTCTATAATAATTATCTAAATACATATGGTTACTCACTACTCTACTCGTACATACTGTCATTACATCTTTCACCGAGTCCTGGGCCGAGTATGTTATCATACACAGTTTTTCTACATTATTCACCGAGTCTCATGATGGGTCAGGTACGATATACGTGTACACGATTTTATTCATTGAGTCCCTTACTAAAGAGTCGGGTACGGTAAATGTATATGATGATATGATAATACGGTGATACGATTATGGCACCGAGTCCCATAATGGGCCTAGTACGGTATATGATAATGATATGCATGATTTGTTTCGTAAGGCACAGGTAGAGTGAGTTCTTGATTATCATATGTTTCTCCTAGACTCTCTACTTTAGTTATGATCTTTCTTACTGTATTTTTTGTTTTATATATTTAGTATATTTCTTGTACTGACCCCCTTCCTTCGGGGGGGCTACGTTTCATGCTCATAGATACAGATACTTATTTTGGGGATCCGTCATCTTAGGATTTCCATTCAGCTATTTTGGAGTGCTCCATTGTCTCGGAGCCTAGACTTTTGGTACAGATTCTTTTGATGTATATATTTGTTAATCCATGGGTACGGAGGGACCCTGTCCCATCATATGCTACTGTTAATACTCTTAGAGATCTATAGACATATGTGTGGGTTATGTATGAATATTGTTCGGTTGTGTTAGCATGACTTATTTTGGGACGTTCTCGTACGTAGTGAAAGCCTTGCCATCTTGCGTATATATATGTAGTGGAACATTCCCATATGCTATGGCAGCATTGTCGGCTTATGTACTGTGTTATCCATTGATAGTTGTGACTTCTTTGGAGACAGGTTGCCTGATATATATATATATATATATATATATATGCGGCAGTTCTAAGACTAGGTTTTGGATCTTTATAGGTTCCACATTATGTTTAGTTGTGGATTGATCATATAGCTAATAGGTGTATATACGAGTGTCCAGCTCGGGCACTAGTCATGGCCTATGGAGTTGGATCGTGACAACGGTGTGACACATTTCTTCAACTTTGACTGCCATGATATAGCTCCCCCCGAAAAAAGTAAATAAATATCCAGTAGTGAATTTTATTTTATCAAGGTCACCTGCCATATTAGCATCTGTATAGCCCTTCAAGATTGGATTTTATCCTCCAAAACACAAATATTTATCTGAGTTCCTGTCAGATACTTGAGTATCCACTTTACAGCTTCCCAATATTGTTTTCCTAGATGGTCAAGAAAACTACTAACAACACCAACTGAGCAATATTAGGTCTAGTGCATACCATTGCATACATTAAACTCCCGACAATGGAGGAATATGGAACTTTGATCATACTCTATTTTTCCTCTCTACTTGTAGGACACATCTTCTTGCTCAACATCATATGACCAGCAAGAGGTCTGCTAACAGGCTTAGCATTCTTCATGTTTAAGTGCTCCAGTACACGTTCAATGTACTTCTCTTGTGACAAATAAATCTTCCTTTCATTCCTGAGACTAGTAATTCTCATGCCCAAACTTTGCTTGGCATGACCCAAGTCTTTCATAGAAAAATACTTACACAACTCTTTCTTTAACTCATCAATCTTGGAAGTATTCTTGTCCACAATCAATATATCATCCATATATAACAAGAGGATGATAAAATCATTGTCAGAATTTTTTTGTACAAATACACAATGATTTAAAGAAGTCTTCTTGTCACGACCTGACCTAAGGCCTAGTTGTAATACGGTGATTGAAACCCCGAAGGGCTCCAACCAAGCCTCTTGCAAGTATCATACACATACATAAGGTAAAGCAAAAAAGAAGACATTATAAGAGAGTCTAAATTATGAATAGAAATTTAAGAATGTCATACGACGACATAAACTCAAAATATTTGTCTAACTAGATGCCTTTACTCATGAATATGGGTGGGGGATAAGACATGTCCCTAACTCACCCTCAATATGAAATATAATAAAATTCCATGAAAATAGTAAACAACTTGATGACTAGTCCCCGATGAATGCATACTCACCTCAAACACCGCCGGATAGAAAAGCTTACTAGTTACATGGACAAATATGATCTTCAACCTCAACCCCTACATTATAAGACAATGTAGATAAAAAGTATGTGTTAATACATTGGAATGTAATAAGTATGTGGGCGTGACATGCAACGTAAATCATGTAATGCAATGGTCAAACAAATTACATCATAAGATGAGGTAAGTGAAGTCATAAGAGAATCATATTGACCAAAGCCTTTAAAAAGCATAATTTAAAATCATAGCATACATACGAGACCATACATATGTGGGATAGGAACCATAACCGACAATAAGATCATGCGAGCTATAACATAGAATCCCGTTGTCTTCTCATAATACGAAGAAACAGGGGAATCAACTTACCAAGGTAGACTCTACCCCGCTAGGCGGGTCATACATACGCTATATGTGGATCCACTAGCTAGACCATGAAGACAACCTACGGTGGCATGTAGTTTACGAGGCATGAGGTTACTGCTAGGGATTTTGGTAGTCCTCCTACTTCAAGTCCACTCGGTGCTAAGTCAAATCCCACGGAATACATACATAGCATAAAAATCATAATTTCATATATCATAGTCATGATCATAGGTTTGAAATCATAGAGTAGCTCATTTTTATAAAATACTTGTAATGTGAGAATTGTCCTTTCATCATTACAAATCATAGATACGTAGTTCATATCATTAGGTCTTAAGGCACCATATTGGGCCCTAAGTCACCCTTTCCATAATTTGCATGAAAATCATCATTTGAAACATACTTATAGTCCATGATCATAATTGAAATACATAATCATAATTCATACTTAGAAATTCATGATCATAGTTTATACTTGAAATTAGGGTAAGACATGAATGATGATCAATTGATTTGAAAATCATGAAATAGACTTGAAAATATGCATGATCATAAACTTTATATCAACTCGTACATAATTCATATAGATAATATCATTAGGAAGTATAATTGAAAATACTCATATTTTCCATCATTATTCCTAGAAATTAAAATAGGAGAATTCATGGAAAAACTCTTCAATTCAATGCAATAACCATAAATTTATATCAAAATAGACTCATGATCATACTTTGAATCAAAATTCATGCAATAGGAATAGAGATCATAAAACCCATAAAATACCAAACTTTAATTTGATAGAAAAACCTTGAGAAATTGATTGGGCTTCATGGATGAAAGAATCTATGAATCAATACCCCATACCTTAAGTGAAAACACCCAATAATTTGAAAGAACTTGAGAGTTTTGATGGAGATCTTGAGTGAAATTACTTGAAATCTTCAATGGAGTCCTTGAGAGTCTTTTGTAGAGAGAGACATATTTGAGTAGGTGAATTATAGAAGAATGAATAAAATTAGAGGTTCAGGTTAATTTATAGAGTTGAATTAGGTCCTAAATACGTCTAGGTTCATTAACTAATAATTTGAGAAAAGTCTAAAATGCCCTTACTAAAAATACAACTTGGCCAAAAAACCCTTGCCAGGTCCGCGATGCGGACTTGTCACGGACTTTTTTATTTTGTACAATTTCTTGTAAAATCTATCTTTCGATCTACGGATCCTAAAAATCCACCAAAAGTATTTTTCTATAGGTTTTGACCCCCTGATAGATATTCCGAATTCGGATTTTTCAAAAAAATTAAGGAAAATGTATTATTTGAGTGGCATATTCCCAAGGTATTCTTAAGGAACTTGTGAGCATTTTGAGGGTTGTTACAATATCTCCTCCTTGGGAACATTCGTCCTCGTTTGAGATTCAACTAATATAGGAAGGACATGGAAAAAGGGCTAGCAACCCAACATGAATATGAGGACACTTTGAAAGATGAATAGAACATGTAATCTTCATACTTAACATAAGACATAGTCCTTGAGAAAAAATCATTTTCATGAATCATGTATGCATATGAATGACATATGGAAATGGAAAGTAGGAGTTTAATCGATTTGATCATGAATAACTTAGTACCATTAGGCTTGAGTGGAAGTAAAGAGATATGGATAACGCTTCATCATGTCCGATTCTGCTTCCCATGTAGCACTCTCTATTTGTTGATTCCTCCATAACACTTTGATGGATACAACGTCTTTATTCCTTAACCTCTTCACTTGCCGGTCTAAAATCTCAATCGGGATTTCCTCATAGGTTAAATTATCTTCAATACTTACATTCTCCATTCGCATAATAGAATTTGGATCACCCACAAACTTCCTCAACATTGACATGTGAAATACCGGATGAACCAAATCCAACTCAAGTGGAAAGTCTAACTCATATGCTACTTTGCCAATGCGCTTTAATATCTTATAAGGTCCTATATATCTAGGGCTCAACTTTCCTTTCTTACCAAACTGCATTACCCCTTTCATAGGTGAAATTTTCAAATACACCATATCATCCATATCAAATTCAAGCTCTCTCTTTCTAGTGTCTAAATAGGACTTTTGATGACATTGAGCCATTTTCAATCTTCCTCTTATGAGCCTTACTTTATCCATTACATCTATTATCAAATATGGACCAATCAATAACATCTCACCTACTTCAAACGACCCCACTGGAAACCTACATCTTCTTCTGTACAAGGCTTCAAAAGGAGCCATTTGAATGTTAGAGTGATAACTATTATTGTAGGAAAACTCAATCAATGGAAAATGATCATACCAACTTCCTCTAAGATCAATCACACATGCCCTCAACATGTCCTTCAAGGTTTGAATTGTTTTTTCGGCTTGCTCATCAGTTTGAGGATGGAAAGCGGTACTTAGCTTGACTTTAGTGCCAAGACCTTTTTGAAATGACTTCCAAAAATATGAACTAAATTGAGTATCTCTATCCGATATAATCGACAAAGGAACACCATAAAGTTTCACAAGTTCACGAATGTACAACTTAGCATAGTATTCGGCACCATAAGAAGTTTAGACCGATAGAAAATACGCCGATTTGGTCATTCGATCCACAATGACCCAAATAGAATTGTGTTGTCTTCTAGTACGAGGTAAACCCGTGATAAAGTCCATGTTCACATCTTTCCACTTTCATGTAGGAATTTTGATTTCTTGAGCTAAACCTTTCGGCCTTTGATGTTCAACTTTCACTTGTTGGCAATTAGGACACTTAGCTACGAACTCCGCTATGTAATTCTTTATGCCATTCCACCAATACACTTTCCTCAAGTCCCGATACATCTTAGTGGATCTTGGATGAATTGAATACCGAAAATTATGGGCCTCATTCAATATCAACTCTCTTATTCCATCAACATTTGGAACACACAACCGACCTTGGTAACATAGTACCCCATCTTTTCCTAGGGAGTAAGCCTCAACGGATTTTTCGGCAACCGACTTCTTCAACCTCAACCCCTACATTATAAGACAATGTAGATAAAAAGTATGCGTTAATACATTGGAATGTAATAAGTATGTGGGCGTGACATGAAACGTAAATCATGGAATGCAATGGTCAAACAAATTACATCGTAAGATGAGGTAAGTGAAGTCATAAGAGAATCATATTGACCAAAGCCTTTAAAAAGCATAATTTAAAATCATAGCATACATACGGGACCATACATATGTGGGATAGGAACCATAACCGACAATAAGATCATGCGAGCTATAACATAGAATCCCGTTGTCTTCCCATAATACGAAGAAACAGGGGAATCTACTTGTCAAGGTAGACTCTACCCTGCTAGGCGGGTCATACATACGCTATATGTGGATCCACTAGCTAGACCATGAAGACAACCTACGGTGGCATGTAGTTTATGAGGCATGAGGTTACTGCTGGGGCTTTTGGTAGTCCTCCTACTTCAAGTCCACTCAGTGCTAAGTCAAATCCCACGGAATACATATATAGCATAAAAATCATAATTTCATATATTATAGTCATGATCATAGGTTTGAAATCATAGAGTAGCTCATTTTTATAAAATACTTGTAATGTGAGAATTGTCCTTTCATCATTACAAATCATAGATACGTAGTTCATATTATTAGGTCTTAAGGCACCATATTGGGCCCTAAGTCACCCTTTCCATAATTTGCATGAAAATCATCATTTGAAACATATTATTAGGTCTTAAGGCACCATATTGGGCCCTAAGTCACCCTTTCCATAATTTGCATGAAAATCATCATTTGAAACATACTTATAGTCCATGATCATAATTGAAATACATAATCATAATTCATACTTGGAAATTCATGATCATAGTTTATACTTGAAATTAGGGTAAGACATGAATGCATGATCAATTGATTTGAAAATCATGAAATAGACTTGAAAATATGCATGATCATAAACTTTATATTAGCTCGTACATAATTCATATAGATAATATCATTAGGAAGTATAATTGAAAATACTCATATTTTCGATCATTATTCCTAGAAATTAAAATAGGAGAATTCATGGAAAAACTCTTCAATTCAATGCAATAACCATAAATTTATATCAAAATAGACTCATGATCATACTTTGAATCAAAATTCATGCAATAGGAATAGAGATCATAAAACCCATAAAATACCAAACTTTAATTTGATAGAAAAACCTTGAGAAATTGATTGGGCTTCATGGATGAAAGAATCTATGAATCAATACCCCATACCTTAAGCGAAAACACCAAATAATTTGAAAGAACTTGAGAGTTTTGATGGAGATCTTGAGTGAAATTACTTGAAATCTTCAATGGAGTCCTTGAGAGTCTTTTGTAGAGAGAGACATATTTGAGTAGGTGAATTATAGAAGAATGAATAAAATTAGAGGTTCAGGTTAATTTATAGAGTTGAATTAGGTCCTAAATACGTCTAGGTTCATTAACTAATAATTTGAGAAAAGTCTAAAATGCCCTTACTAAAAATACAACTTGGCCAAAAAACCCTTGCCAGGTCCGCGACGCGGACTTGTCGCGGACTTTTTTATTTTGTACAATTTCTTGTAAAATCTATCTTTCGATCTACGGATCCTAAAAATCCACCAAAAGTATTTTTCTATAGGTTTTGACCCCCTGATAGATATTCCGAATTCAGATTTTTCAAAAAAATTAAGGATAATGCATTACTTGAGCGGCCTATTCCCAAGGTATTCTTAAGGCACTTGTGAGCATTTTGAGGGTTGTTACACTTCTTGTAGCCTTTCTCCCCATAACAAATTCAAACTTCTTGTACTACTATCTAGGAGCTTGATTTGGCCCGTAGAGATTCTTTTTGAGTTTGCACACAAAATTTTCTTTACCATTTACTTTGAAGCCCTCATGTTGTTCCATATAAATCTCCTCTTCTAGGTCATCTTGAAGAAAAGTCATCTTCACATCCATGCTCAATCTCTAAATTAAGACTAGCAACCAAACTAAGGATTGTACGAATGAAGGACATTTTCACGATAGGAGAAAATATTTCGTCAAAGTCAATACCCTTCCTTTGACAAAATCCTTTAACAACCAATTTAGCTCTGTACCTAGGCTTCAAGTTGTGTTCTTCAACTTTAACTTTGAACACCCACTTGTTCTTCAAAGCTCTCATGCCCTTAGGCAATTTCACCAACTCATAAGTGTGATTCTCATGCAAAGAATTCATCTCATATTCCATGGATTCAATCCATTTATCATTATGCTCATCTTTCATGGCCTCCTCATAACATTCAGATTCCCCCCTTCTCCCCCGTCAGTGAGTAGCATATACTTATTAGATGAATAACGAGAGGAGGGAATACATTGTCCTGTGGACCTCCTATAAAAAATATTTGATTCTTCCACAACTTCACGAGCAGAAACATCATTAATAATAACATCATTATTATCATCAACATCAATATGTTGATCTGGTACTTGATTCTGAGCATTGCTATGATCATCAATCCTACCAACGTCATACACACTTGTATGATGATAACTTGAAGATTCCAGCTTCTCTGCTTTGTCAAATCTTCAATGGTTTGATTCTCCATGAAGATGATATTGCGGCTTCTCACAACCTTCTTCTCAATTGGATCATATAGCCTATAACCAAACAAAAAAGATGCACTATCTTATCTTGGCATCTTACTTTGACCTCTCGTCTTTCGGCACATGTACAAAAGCTTTGCAACCAAATACTCTCAAATGGTCATAGAAAACATCCTTTTCATAACAAATTCTATTTGGAACATCACTTTGCAAAGCAATAGTAGGAGATAAGTTAATAGCATGTGCAACTATCAATAAGGCTTCACCCTAAAAGGAGTTCAACAATTTTGCTTTAGAAATTAAATATCTAACTTTTTCCATCAAGGTCCTGCTCATCCTCTTAGCCAACCCATTAAGCTGAGGAGTCTTAGGGTTAGTCTTTTGGTGTCTAATACCTAGATGCTTACAATATTCGTCAAATAGTCCACAATATTCACTACATTATCAGTACGAATACATTTCAGTTTCTCTTTCAATTAAAGCTTGAAACTACTTAAAGACACCTAACACTTGGTCTTTAGTCTTCAAGACATAGACCCAAAGCTTTCTTGAGCAGTTATCAATAAAAGTGAAAAAGTAGAGTGTACCACCCAGAGTCCTTGTCTTCATTGGACCGCATAAATCAGAGTTCACCAACTCAAGCAGCTCTGTCTTTCTTGAAGGAGGGTTAGACTTAAAGGAAACTCTATTTTGTTTTCTAGCAAAATAGTGCTTACACTTTTCTAATTTAGCACTTTGAAAATCTGACAATAATTTCTTTTTGACTAGAACATTAAGTCCTTTATCACTAATGTGGCTAAGCCTCTTGTGCCATAACGTTGAGGAGTTATCGCTCCCAACTGCATTCACCATATTGACACAAGTAGAAGTCGTAGTCCAATATAGACCACAACGTTTGTTACCATGAGCCACAATCAAGGAACCCTTAATAAGTTTTCATTTTCTACCACCATTGGTACTAACATATCCTTGATCATCTAGAACACCATCAAAAATTAGGTGCACACGAACATCAGGTGCATGTTTTACATTGTTCAAAACTAGTTTAGTTCCAATACTAGTTTCCAAATAAATTGTACCAACATTAACAACCTAAATACAATCCCATTACTCATACTCAAAGTTCCAAAGTCACCAAGAGTATATAAAAAGAAAAAATCTTTCCTTGATGTCACGTGAGATGCGGCACCAGTGTACATAATCTAGCTTGACTCATCACAAGCAATATTTATCAGATCCGCATCAAGGATTGTAACAAGATCTTCGGTGGAGAAGGTGGATAGGCAATTTTCATTGTCATATTCCTTCTTGTATTCATTCTCCCTCTTCAACTTTCAATAAAACTTATTTGTATGTCCTTTCATGCCAAAATGATAACACTCAATATCCTTAAGTCTGTCTCTGGATTTATTCCTTTTATGTTCTCTATTCTGAGAATCATGACTCTTGTTTCTCCCCCTAGAAGAACCTTAAGATTTTCTTCTCATCTCTTCGTTCAAGACACCACTCTTGGCGAAATCCATAGAGATCACACCATCCGGAGCAGAATTTGACAATGAAGTTCTAAATGTTTTCCAAGAGTCTGGTATGGAACTAAGTAGAAGCAATTCTTGAATTTCTTCGTCAAAATTAATGCCCACAGCAGATAACTGGTTCATGATTCTCTGAAAATTATTCAGGTGATTTATCATCGGAGAACCATCATGATATTTTAAGCTTAACATCTGCTTTATTAAGAACATTTTATTGTTCATAATCTTCCAAGCATACAAGCTTTCAAGATGATCCTATAAGATACGAGCATGTGTATTCCCAGAAATATAATTCAACACATTATTGTCAACCCATTGCCTAATAAATCCATAAATCTATCTGTGCAACAGATTCCACTCTTCATCTGTTTTATTATCAGGCTTTACAGTGGTAAAGACTGATTGATAAAAAATTTTGACATAAAGAAAATCTTTCATTTCCCCTTCCAAATGACATAGTTAACACAATTCAAAATAACCATTCTACTATTGTTGGCTTCCATCATTTCCCCCCAAAAATATATATTATTGCAAATCAAAGTAAATCTTTTTTGATTTGAAAGTTCAGACTATGCTGCAACCAGAGAGCATACTCAGATAAAATCTTGTTCTAATATCAGTTTATTGGAGAAAATGCAGACTAACACAAAAACATATATGATCAAAAAGTGAAAAGAAAATGGAAAAATAATGACACCAAGAGTTTTACGTGAAAACCCTTTTAAATAAGGAAAAAAACACTGGCCAAGAGGAGCAACTGATATCACTATAATAAGAAATTTTACACTGGGTAGTATCAAGTACAATACTCAAAAATGACTACTACACACTGAAAAGGAATAATACTCATTTGGTTTCCACCTTACTAAAATATCGCTCACACTTTATTTTTTCTTCACAGACTATTTTCTTATATATAGTCTATGAAAACTTTACAACTCTTTAAATATTTTTCTACCTATCTATGAATTTGGTATATTAAATGATGAGATGAAGAGCTTCTTTTATTGATGAAATTTTTATTTCACCGTTCACATTGTGCTACTTTTCCACCGAAAAAACTGTGCTACACTTTGTTGACAATTGTAAATTGCTGACAACATTTGTAGTCATTTTTGACTTATAAAAATTTATCTTTTATGACTTTGTAATGGGGACAGGACCCCACACACCCCTACCCCGAATCTCATACCAGCCCCATACCCCCTCTCCTACAAAAAAATTTAAAGGTTTATTTTTGAAATATATTTTGAATTTTGAAAATTTTATTTTTTTACTCCATTTCTATCTCAACCTCCCTACCAACTTACCCCCACCTCACCCCCTATCCCCACCCCCACCCCCACCCCAAAAAAATTAAAAAGTTTATTTTTAAAAAATATATCAAATTTGGAATTTTTTTTTTACTCAAACCTCTATTCTAACCCCCCATACCACCCCACCCCCATCCCACAAAAAAAAATTAAAAGTAACATGAGAAAATAAGTTAGAGACCAACTTTTTTTCCAAAAAAACATTTTTCATGAAAAACATTTTCCTTCATATCAAACACACACTAAATATCTGAAAAGTTCATTCAACTTTGAGGAATTGTCTTGTAAATTCATTCAGTTTTATTTTTTATTAATAAAATCACTAGTTTTAGTGAGCCCAGATTTGCATTAAAATAAATCTACATGGAAAAAGAAAATAATTTTTTATATCACGTAGACATGGACATCACAAATAATAAAATTAAAGAAGATTCATATTTTACACCCAACTCACTCACAATATCATACTTATTGATTTTTACTAGTGAAGAAAATCTATAGGATTTTACAGTACTCTTCAAATTCATATTTTCGAAAAAAGGAAAGAAAAAAAAAGAAATCGACCTCCAAATGTCAGTTTGCACTTCTTGATTTTTTTCGCTAAAGATATCGACCTTTCAATGTTAATTTCATTTTTTTAAAAAAAAAATATTAAAAACATGTGTATAGAAACTTTATTTTTTTAAAAAAATAATAATTAAATAAACTATAGTTTTCCTCTGTTCAAATAAAAGAAATCATTAAACAATAAATAAAGAAACTAAATGCAAAAAAGGCGGGAACTGAATTGCTTTTTAATTTGTTTATTTCCTGTTGAATTTTTGTCTTCAAAATTTTTCTTTTATTGATTTTTCTCTCCTTTTTTTATCTCTTTCATTTTCTATCCCAGTTCTTAATCCCAAAATAAACTATAATTCTTCCCAATTCTGGAAATGCATTATTTTCCCTCAAATCTCAATCCTTTATACGTTTTTCTTCTTTTTTCTTTTACTATTTCTTTTCTACGATTATTCCAAAAAAAAAAACACTTCCTTTTTAAATAATTACAAATATATGTCGGTGAGATGGGTGTAAGATATGAGCCTTTTCAAATTATCTTTTATTTGTAGGATTCATATGTATATGGCATAAAATTGAATTTATTTTTTCTTATAAAAAATAATATGACAAATTTGGTTGAATGATATTATAAGATAAAAATTCTAAGTTGAGTGGTTTTTATAAATACTAAACAAAATTGAATGACTTTACAAGATAATTTTAGTAATTGAGTGACAGTTTTGAGATATTTATCTGAAAAATTCCAACTATTATCATATATAATTTTTTGGATGTCTACTATCTCCTACTCGCATAGACATTTAATAATTTTATTGACTAAGAATTAGACGGGAAACATTTGTAGTAATTCTAAATAAGAGCGGATCAAATATTCAACTTTAGTTATAAATAATAGCTATCCTTTAAACCCCCAAAAAATAACTTTATTGACTAAGAATTAGAAAAAAAAAGCATTTATAGTAAAGTCTAAACAAGAGTGGACCAAATACTCAACCTAGTTATGAATAATAGCTATTCCTTTAAACCAAAAGAAATAATTTTATTGACTAAGAATTAGATAGAAAACGTTTATAGTAATTCTAAACAAGAGTGGATCAAACACTTGCCGTAGTTATAAATAATAGCTATTGTTTGACGATTTTTTTTTATTGACTACGAATTAAAACGTTTATAGTAAATTCTAAACAAGAACGGATCAAATACTCAACATTAGTTATAAAAAATAGTTATCCTTTAAACCAAAAAGAATCACCTTATTGAGTAAGAATTAGATAGAAAACGTTTATAACAATTTTAAACCAGAGCTTATCAAATACTCAACCTTGGTTATAAATAATACTCCCTCTAAGTTCATATTAAGTGAATTTGTAAGGCAATGCAGACCTATTTAGAAAAAAATTTAGTATATAAATTGAACACAACTTTTCACTTTTCCTTTTAGTTATTGTCAAATTATTCTTGAAAATAGAAATAATTCAAAATAAAATCAGAGCAATTAATTCTCTTGAATTTATCACCTAAAAATGTAAATGAATGGCAAAAATGAAAAAAGTTCAAACATTTATTTTAAACTTTGAACAATTTACTTATTTTGAATTATGAAAAAAACTCCAAAAATTTATTAATATGAAATAGCGAGTAGCTATCCTTTGAGTAAAAAAAAAAAACTTTATTGACGAAGAATCAGATAGAAATCGTTTATAGTAGTAATTCTAAACGAGCAGATCAAATGCTCAACTTTATTATAAATTATAACTATTCTTTAAACCAAAAGAAAAAAAAGCTTTATTGACTAAGAATTAGATAGAAAACGTTTATAGTAATTCTAAACAAGAGAGGATCAATTACTCAACTTTAGTTGGGACCTAAATTAAGAAAATAGTTATTGCAATTTGCAGTAGTAGTGAGAGTTATCCACCCTACAAATGGTCCTTTCATTTACATTTAATTAAATTATTTTATTTCTTTTTGTCAATCACATGATAATTACGGTTAAACTTCGTCGTAATATCATTTTACTATAATGGTCTGTTTTCTCTAGAATCGAATTTTTATATTATACCTTCCTTCTTTCTAACAACATTCTACCTATAATAGTAGTGCCATTTATTATGGTGTTACACTCTTTATAAAATTATCCCTCCGTACTGTCGTGCAGGTACTCAGGAGTTATGTGCGGATCAAATAACTAACCTTTTTTTATTTTTTTTAATAACTAAGATGTCATGCCCCCAGTCTTTATCTTAAGCGTGACCGGTACTCGAAAATCATTACTAGTCCCAAGAAAATTCTTTGCATGACTGACTACTTAGCGGAAGACTAAACTTAATAGCGAAAGCATTTAAAAGGTGAGCATTTAAAACACTTAAATATAAATTCATGCATAGTCTGAAATAATCTTTGAATATAATGAAAAGCATATTTAAAACATAATCTAAAAGACTGGACAAGCTCATGGCTACCTCGAAAGAAACTACTAATGCTAAAATAAATAACTAATAAGGAGTCCTCCGAAAGCAAAGAGGCCTCACCAAAGGTTGATGAAGTGTGATCACAATGGAGTACCTGTTGATGATCTTGAGTGCCTGTGTCTACATTATGAAAGGATGAAACATCGAAAGATGTCAGTACATAGAATGTACGGTATGTAAAATCATGTATAATGAATATTAATGCAAAAGTCTCAAAATCAAATAATGTACTTGGGACTCTCATGTTTCCCTTAAAATTCTTCTTTTTCTCATTATTTTGCAATACTTATAATTTAACTAAAAATAATGCATAATATATATCAATGTAAGATCTACAACAACTCAAATATGATTCATGTGAAAAAAATAAACATGAACAACAATCAAGAACTAGAAGCATATAGGGAATCATAAGTTCAAAGATAGAGAATTGAATTTAACAACAAAGAATAATAGAAACTCTAAATTCAAGAAAAGGATTGGGTCAAAACCTAGGTTAAACTCTTACTGACTGAATTAAGATATAGTGCGCGAGGACAAACTTAGTCCATCGCTATGAATAGCCTCACACCGAGAAGAACAATGTTCTTGAAGAAACTCAAAGAACTTGATGAATGCTCTTGAAACCCTAGCTTTTCTCCTCTGAAACTTTGTTCTTAGTCTTGAGAGTGATTATGAGGAGGAAAAATGTTAAATGAAACTAATAAGGGACCTAATTGTGTCCCAAAACGTCGAAGCATGTACTAAAAAAGGGTGAAAAAAGACTCAAATATCCTTCATTAAAATTGTCGAAGTCACTACGAGGGCCATCTACGTGCGTAGAAGCTTTTATGGGCCGTAAAAACCCTCTCATAGAAGCTTACTAAAACTGGGGAATTTTTGAGGTTTGGATCTATAGAACCTTCTATGGGACGTAATAGACCTCCCTACGAACCGTCCTGAATGTTTGTAGGAAGGGTGCTGGGACTAGTCTTCTGAAGTTGGGTCTACAGGACCTTCAACAGTCAGTAGACCCTTTTACGGGTCATATGAAGGCTCGTAGAAAATCAATCGTGGAAGGGGTTCTCTGAAGTTGGGTCTACGAGACCTTTTACGGTCAGTAATGGGGGTTCGTCCTATTGGAATTCTAAAGCTCTGAACTTTTTCTACGAGCACCATCTACTGTCCGTAGGAACTTCTACGGGTCATAAAAGTCGTTCATAGAAAAGTAGAAAGGTAAGTAAAATTTCACTAAGTTAAGGAGTGAACTACGAGCCTCACCTACAACCCGTACCTCCATCCATGGTTTGTAAGTGTTGTTCGTGGTTCACAGTTTCTGATGAAATTTTTCTAACTTTTTTCTATTTTTTTTGAGTTGGTCCAAGTTAGGATATTTTTGGGGTATTAAATAATAGTTATGTAGTGTATATATAATATATCAATATTGCATTGATAGTGTATAAACATGTATTTATATTGTATAAATGATGTATGAAAATGTATATATGATGTATAAATAATTATGTAGTGCATATTTATTGTATCGATATTTATATAAATATTTAGGGAAAATAACACAAAATAGACCAAATTGTGAAACTATTTACTCAAATTGGACCCAATCCAAACTATTTATCCTTAATAGACTCATGACCCAAACTATTTACCCTTTTACCCCACTTTTTCCTTTTAATTTTGTGCATGATGTCATGTTGATGTCAGCATCACTGCTATGAAATAACTCCTGATACTCCATCGATATATTGATACAATATCGGTGTCATAAAAGATTGAGCTTAATTCTCTGTGATACTCTATCGGTATATTGATACCCTATCGGTATCATATATGATAGAGCGCTTTTATTAAGAAATAAAAATAAAACAATTAAGAGAAAATTATTAAAATCACAATCTTATTTATTAAACACTAAATTAGTAAATATATTTTTTGTGATACTCCGTCAGTATATTGATACCATATCGATATCATATAGGACTAAGCTTAATTCTCTGTGATACTTCGATGGTATATTGATACCCTATCGGTATCATATAGAGTGGGCGTTGACGTCAGCATAACGTCAACGCGTGAATTTTAAACTAAATTCATGTCATTTTAAAATAAAAAGGGGTTATGAATAGGTCATTTAATAGTAAACACTTTTCCTTTTTGGGCTATAAGAGTTATTTTCTCAAATATTTATATAGTGTATATGTAATGTATCAATATTGTATAAATAGTTATGTAGTGTATATGTAATGTATCGATGTTGTATAAATCATGTATTGATCATCTAAATGGTACATAAACATGTATATATAATGTGCAAATAATTAGGTAGTGTATATATAATGTACGATATTGTATCTAATCATGTATTAAATTATTTAATAATTATATAATGTATCAATATTCATTTGACTATCATCCATTCTCACCTTAATAAATAAAAACATAAAACGATATAGATATTCATTTTTTCTACAAAAACGTGAAACAATTAGAAAAGGAAAAAAGTTTTTTTATAAAAAAGGATGCCACAACCCAACTCACCGAACCATGTGGGGCACCTACTCTAATATATAGATCAGAGAACCCTTACCACCCATTTTAAAAACAGGCAATGCGGAATAAACAAAAACATAATATTTCACCATTTTTAACAATAAAGAAGATATCAACCTTAATTTAAATAGAACATCCTTAACAAGTTGAATAAAAACTTCTTTTAAAACACAAGAGCTACTAAGAGCGCACAATTTATAAAAGAAATAAGACATAGCTCCCACCTTATGAAACGAGGAGTGGAAGATGTCAGAGATCAATATCTTCTTCACATATGAAACATCACTGAATTTTTATAATCAGACTATGCCAAAAGGCATAGCAAGAGTAGTATCAGTATAAATAACACTTACTGGTAGGCATCATCGGTCGACCCCCGTACCTACCACATAATATAAAGTAGAAATTTAGAAGAGAACATGCAATATGAAAGTTACACCGCCCCATTCCGCTATCCAAATGATTTCACCATCACATGTTTAATACCCATAAACTAGTACACTTTTACCCCAACCTCCTACCTTATTCCGCTTCCAACTCTACCATTAAACATTCGACCCTCTTACCATTCTATGCTTCCTAAGCATATTCTTTATGCCACCCTAAGGGTTCTCAAGACTACCTTTGATGCCACCCTAATATAAGATCATAACCTAACCCTAGTATCACATAGAGATTCTCAAATACAAGACCACCACTAACTCTGTTAACCAACCTACTAACCTGACCCCTTCAGACTAGTACCTGACACTGGCGCCTTAGACCAACTTGATTATCTTAACTCAAATTCACCTTTTTAGATGTGTTCTAACAACTGAACAACCACAACTAGGCCCAACAATAAACTATGCACCAGACTCCCGATCATCTGCCTAGCCTAGTAAACACAACTTAGCAACATAAACTCCTCGAACGTAACATTCACAATTCACATAATCCACAATATTACAACAAGCCATACCTAATTAATCACATCTATTACATAACTCATACCTCTAAGGATCCTTAAACATCATTATGGTATTTAATATGCAACCCTAATCTACACAAAAACCATTCTAAAATTTACACACAACAACACAACTAATCATGTACGAATATTGCTAACACATATAACAATAATTTAATAACAGAAATAGACTCGCACTATCAAATATTAACTTCATAAATGCATAAGATATAACCCACATGATCAACAACCAATCTGTTTCTCTCAAGGAACCATCATATAAATTCTTAGTGTACCAGCATGGTACCCGTTTAAATGGTTAGTGTACAATGTAGTACCCATTCCAAATGTATTGGCATGGTAGCCTATCCAAATATATCAACGTGGTATCCAAACTAAATTTACTAGTGTGGTGCCCGATTAAAATATAATGACCCTCCAGGTTATTTTTGAATTTAAGCATTCATTCAGTTGTTTAGAGCATTCCTGTAGCGACCCCAAGTCATTTATGACTTGCTGTCACTGATTATTCGATCACCTAGTCATTCATTTAGGTTTTAGGTCTATTTTTCTATTTTAGAGCTTTTATAACTTGAAAAGTTAGCTTCGGTCATAACATTAGGAAAATGACCTTAGAGTAAAATTTTAACGATTCCATCAGCTTTAAAATGACCAAATTAGGCTAGTAGCATAGTCAGCATGAGTACCGAGGCAATCGGTGCAAGTTTTGCACCATTTAACGCTTTTGCCTTTGAAATTTGGCTCACAATTGACTTTGGTCAACGTTCTTGGAAAAAGCGCTCGAATGAAAATTTTAACAACAAGGTTAGTTCTGAAATGTCGAGTTTTCTTTAGAACGACCCTTCATTCGTTTCCCGAGGATTTTGGTCTATCTTGAGGCCTATTGTGGAAGTTGACTCAAAATGGTCTATGGGTATGGGACCCACTTTCAGTCGTAATGAGCTTGTATAGAAATTTTGACTATGCCATTGAGTTCAGAAAGTCGAATTTGGTAGAGTAGTAATTCTCGTTTGCACGCACGGGATTTTGAACAAATTTTGAGCACTCCATCAGAGTTTTTGAACTTGGTAAAATATTAGCTAAAAAGCTGGTATCTGGTGTATTAAAGTTTCTCTCCGTGATCACGGGCCCCAAGCCGCATTCACGGAGGTCCATGAATTTGGTCTCCACGATTACGGAGCCTTGGCTGCGTTCGCGGAGGCTTGAGTCTTTGGACTCCGCGATCATGGGCCTCTAGCCGCATTCGTGAAGGCCAATGTCCTGATCTTTTAATAAAGACCAAAGACGAATTTCATACTTTAGTTCAAAGTTCAAACATAGATAACTCCATCATCTTTAGGTTAAGTTAGGCGATTCAAAGGTCCAATTTCATGGGAGTTTCCTAGGGAATCTAGTGATGAGCTTGGAAATACGTGGAGAAGCTTCGTTTGAGATAAAAATGTGTAATTAGACACTCATTTAGTTAGTTGATTTCAGAGTTGTATTTTGTTGAACTTTGGTGAATTATAACTTGAGCTATTTAGCTCCGTTTTATTAATTTTTGAGGCTAAATTGTTGGGTTTTTTACAAGGATCGTTATTGTGTAATATTTTTGGGTTGGAAGGGTATCGTTTTTTCGGAATTAGATGATCAAGAAGCTGCTATATTCTTCATTAGTTCAAATTTTTGAGAATTTTAGTTGCATTCCCGTCTCACACAGTTTTCCACCCCAAATTGTGTTATAATTCTAATTTGTGAGCTTGAATTGATATTTAGAATTTATATTTGGGGTCAATTTCAAAATTCTAGACGTAGTTCCCATATATTTTTTATTTTAGACCCTGAAATTAGTCCATCACTGAATTCAATAGTTTTAGTGTCATAACGATTGTATTAATATTGTGATTCTATTGTTAATAGCGTGACAGCATTCGGAGACCGCTCGAAAGGGAAAATTTCTAGTTTTGTGAGTTGGAGCGCGCGTGGTCGGCTTTCATGTAGGCTACAATTTTCCCCTCATATGACTGAGCATGTTTAGGCAATTGTATATTAAGTATGAGTTTAGAGGGTGTGGGTGTCAAGCATGATAAATTCCTAGAATCCATGTCCTAGACTTATTTCGGGTAATTATTGGATTGTGTAAGCATGACTCATATGGTTGTTGGTTGTTCCTATCCTGTAATGAATACTATGCCTGTGGTTATATGTTTGGAAGCATGTTTGGCCTTAGTCTAGGCTTAGACTAGTGTTGCCTTAGACTTGCGTGATTTTGGTGCTGTTGGGCCTTAGAGCTTCTTCGACATTGGTTCGGACGGTTAACTCCCTATAGACTGATGTAGCAGACTTGAGTATGATGGTCTGAGCCTTAGCTAGGTAGTAACTCAACTGGTGACTTTACCTTCATAATGCCTATTCTCCTATCGATCCTGTATCACTTGATTCTTAATTTTGAAAGTTCTTTTGGCGATTTGGGTTATATTTTGTTTAGGATGGAATGATATATTAATGGCATTCAATTTGGAGGCCTTCCCCATGACACACAGTTGGTCACTGATTCTAATTCGGTTTGATCCCTTAGTTATAGTTATTCGGTTAAAGTCCGTGGTCTAGCTTACTTGTGATCGGTTCCTTAGTTACACATACCCAGTTACAGTCCGTGGTCCAGCTTACTTATGTTCAGGCTTCCTAGCTATAGTTATGCAGGTACAGTCCACGATCTAGTTTATCCATGCCCGACCTTTTGCTACAGCTACCCAGTTAAAGTCTGTGGTCTAGCCTGCTCATGTTGACTCATTAGCTACAATTACCTGGTTGTAGTCTATGGTCTAGCTCGCACATGGTTAAATTCCTGATTCCTTAATGAATCCTTGGTTAAGTATTCGTCTACTCTCAGTTGTGGGTTGAAGTGTTTGAGTTTGGAATGGTTCGGTTCAAGTCCAAAAAATGGTGGTACTATTAAAATCATTTTGGTTTTGTGTAGTTTATTTTAGCTATTCTTGCATTTGTCAGGCTTATGGTAGTCCATGCAGGTGGTTACTCTTTGTTTATGCACAAGCATATCCGTTGGGTTTATGGGAGCCCTGTGGAGTTGTTAGATTTGTTTCTCTTAATTTGCTAGTATGCTCGTGTACAACCTAGCTTTATGTATTGTCTTGTCTTTGGTTGTGATTACTTACTCGTATTTCTGTTTATTTTTTCTTATCTTTCTCAGCCGGCCTATGATGCCTACTGGGTTCCTGATGTTTTGGTACTCATACTACACTTTGCATCTATTTTTGTGATACAAGTCCTAGTACTAATTATCGATGTTGATTCGAGCCAGCTATGGTCGTGATTGGAGGCGAGGGTGAGCATATAACATTCAGGATTTACCCATCTTCTTCTGTATATACATTTTGTCTCTATTTAGATTTTAAGACAACTTTGTTTCCATGGTCCACTTTTGGGACGTGTACTCTTTTATTAGTAGCTCCATACATATGACTTCCAAGTCCTGAGAGGGATTTCGTTTGATTTGTATATATTTAGTTGCTGCCACCCATTAATGTATGCTCTTGTTTGTTCATTATTGATTTTAGATAGAATTATTGGTCTTCTACCCTGACATCCCATTACTTGTAGTTTTGGGATATAGGCCGGCTTGCCTATTGGGGGTTATAGTAGGTGCCATCATGATCTGAGAAATTAGGTCGTGATAAGTTGGTATCATAGCCTCAGGTTTACCGGTCTCACTTGTATAGAGCTAACATCTAGTAGAGTCCTACAGATCACCGCGGAGACATCCGTGACTTATCCTTGGGAGGCTACAGGATGTCTTTAGGAACGTGTTTTTTTTTGTATTATTGTCATGTAGTGTGTGTCTTGTTGGTTTCTAGAAATCTCACTTGTTCCACTCTTTTATAAGATAGCTCGCACGATCGCTGGAGGAATAGACCGACCACGTGGTCATGCCAGGATTGCAACACAAGCCCGAGACTAAGAGCATACTCCAAAGATGAAGGTGGAGCTATTAGTAGCTCTAGTACATTAGCAGTTGGTGGGCCCGGGACCAGCCTAGCCATTGCTTGAGCTAGCAGTAGCCCTGGACTTACAAGCGATGCTCAGCTAGATTTTGGCTACCATTGGAGATATGCGGCAGTCCCCAGCTCCAGCCGACCTAGTACTGTAGGACCAACTTATACCAACGACACCGGTTATTTAGCAGCCAATGGCACTAATTACTCAGCTTGATGATTTAGAGGGTGTCATGCCACTCTAGGAGCAGAAGATGCTCGAAGTGTTCCTTAGACTGTCACCGCTGAGATTTTCTAGGGTTGTGGGTGAGGATGCTTATGAGTTTTTACTTACTTGCTGTGAGCGGCTATATACCTTGGAGTTTGGTGGATTCGAGAGGAGATGACTTTATTGCTTATCAGTTAGATGGTCCTGCCCGGTAGTGGTGGCGTACATATTTAGAGACTAGGCCAGTTGGGTCTCCATCGGTCACATGGGTTAAGTTTTCAAAGGCCTTCTGGGCCCGGTTTATCCCCAGGAGCATCAAAGATCAGCTCTAGGATTAATTCTCCTGGTTGGAGCACGACTCCCTAATAGTATTAGAGTACGAGGCTCAATTCCATGAGCTCTCCAGGCATGCCGCCATGAAATTACCTACTAAGGAGGAGAGAGTTTGGTGCTTCGTCAGGGGATTAAGGCTCCATCTACGGATCAAGACCTAGTCTTTAGTCATAGTAGACCACTCATTTTTAGAGGTGTTGACCATACCTGCATGCCTGAGCAGCTCCGCCGTGAGGCCCAAAGGGGCAACCACAAGAGAGCAAGGCAGAAGGATAGCCATAATTGGCACCATTTTAGACCCTGGGAGTCCTATGATAGATCTCGCCAGAGATTTCAGTCGGGTCAGTCTAGCCACCCCTTCTAGTCCTCTCTTCAAACATTAAAGGGTGATTGGCACAGTCAGATTGGTTCTAGTGCCGGT
This sequence comes from Solanum dulcamara, assembly GCF_947179165.1. Classification (NCBI taxonomy): domain Eukaryota; kingdom Viridiplantae; phylum Streptophyta; class Magnoliopsida; order Solanales; family Solanaceae; genus Solanum; species Solanum dulcamara. The sequence continues at coordinate 35,296,178 of NC_077246.1, read as the reverse complement.
CTGAGTCAGGGCCTAGGTGGTTCGTAGATGGGTTCTTTAGGCTAGGGTGGCCGACCTCCAGCTTTCAGCCGACATGCACAAGGGTGCTATGAGTATAGGGAGTTAGATAATTGGTCCCATGAGTGCCCTCTTTGCAGACTAGTCTTACTAGATCCACAGGCAGGTAGACCCGTGACAGCACCTGTACCTCTAGTAAGAGGTAGAGGCCAGTTCCAGGACCACAGGGGTGGTCATCAGGGTGTACGGGGTGGTCTCTGGGGAGGCAGGTCAGGAGGTAGAGTCGATGCATAGGGTAGAGGAGCCCAGCACCATTTTTATGTAGCTCTAGCTAGATCAGAGGCTGAGACCTCGGATGATGTGATCACACGTACAGTTTTATTATGCCATTAGCTTCGCCTTATTTGATCCAGGATCTACTTATTCTTATATATTTGTATATTGTACCCCTCTACTGAGTATGAGTCCAGAGCTATTATTTGAGCCATTACGTGTTTTGACCATGGTAGGTGATTCTTTAGTAGTGGGTTAGGTCTTGAGATCCTATGTGGTAACTATTCAGGGTCATGACACTAGAGTTGATCTCATTTTACTTGATATAGTAGATTTTAATTTGATTCTAGGTATCAACTGGTTATCCCCTCACTATGAGGTCTTAGATTGCTATGCCAAGACCGTTACCTAGGCCATTCCTGGTATTCTACCAGTGGTATGGCAGGGCTATTATAGTCGCACGCCGGTTGGGGTTATCTCTTTTTTTTGGGCTTAGAGATTAAATGATAGCGGGTGTTTGGTATACTTGGCTTGTGTTAGAGTTGTGAGTAAGGAGGGTCCTATAGTTGATTCAGTATCTACAATCCGAGAATTTATAGATGTGTTCCTTGTCGATCTTCCTGTCCTCCCTCCTAACCATGATATTAACTTTACTATTGATGTAAAGCTGGGTACTCATCCTATTTCTATCCCACTGTATCATATGGCCCCCGTAGAGCTCAAGGATATCAGTTTTTAGGTTCAGGATCTTTTGGATAAGGGATTCATTCGGCTTAGTGTATCACTTTGGGGTGTCCTAATCCTTTTCATTAAGAAAAAAGATGGTACTGTGTGGATGTGCATCGACTATAGGTAGTTGAACAAGGTGACGGTGAAGAACTGTTACCCGATGCCTAGGATTAATGACCTATTCGACCATCTTCAGGGTGACGTGGTGTTTTCTAAGATCGGTTTGAGATATGGCTACCACCAGTTGAGGATTAGGGCAGCGGACATCCCTAAGAACGCATTTAGGACTCGTTATGGCCACTAAGAGTTTCTAGTGATATCTTTTGGGTTGACTAATGCCCCTACCACATTCATGGATTTGATGACCCTGATATTCAGGCCGTACTTAAACTCATTTGTCATAGTCTTCTTAGATGACATTCTGGTATACTCGTAGAGCTGAGAGAAGCATGAGCAATATTTAAGAGTAGTACTCTAGACTTTGAGAGATCAATGACTTTATGCGTAGATCAATGACTTTATGCAAAGTTCTGAAAGTGCGAGTTTTGCCTTGAGTCCGTAGCATTCTTGGGCTCATGGTGTCCAAAGATGTCATTATGGTGGATCCAATGAAGATTAAGGCTATTTGTGATTGGGCTAGGACCACCTTTGTGACTAGATTCATAGCTTCGTCGAATTGGTAGGGTACTACAGGTGTTTTGTTGAGGGGATTTCTACTATAGCAGTGCCTCTAACTCGGTTGACTCACTAGGATGTCCCATTTATATGGTTAGAGAAGTGTGATAGAAGCTTTCTGAGGCTCAAGGAGTTGCTTACCACCGCTTCTATATTGACTCTTCTAGTTGAGGGTGAGGGATTCACCATTAATTATGATGCATCCGACATTGGTTTGGGTTGTGTACTGATGCAGTAGGGCCGAGTTATTTCTTATGTGTGCTAGGTTATTTCTTATGTGTTGAGGCATCTTAAGTTTCACGAGTGCAACTACCCCATGCATGACTTAGAGTTGAAGGAGGTAGTTTTATGCTTAAGATTCGAAGGTACTACTTGTTTGGAGTTTGATGCAAGATTTACACTGATCACAAGAGCCTTCAGTACATTATGAGCCAGAGGGATCTTAATTCGAGGCAGTTCCGCTAGATTGAGCTCCTGAAGGACTATGATTTCTCTATTCTCTACCGTCTAGGCAAAATGAATGTAGTAGTGGATGCCTTGAGTTAGAAGGCGATGAGTACGAGTAGTCTAGCCTTCCTTTCTACTATGGAGTAACCATTAGATGATTCTCGGTGAGTGTTAGCTTATATGAGAGCTCGATCATCTCTATTAGAATGAATTCGCAACCATCAGTTTTAGGATGAAGACTTCATTGTACTTCTAGATTGGATTTTAAGAGGTGAAGCTGGCCTGGCTACCTTAGGTTCAGATGGGGTTTTGAGGTTTGGGGGTCGACTTTGTGTTTCAAGAGTTGGGGGTCTAATTATGATGATCCTTAGCAAGGCCAATGATTCCAAATATTCCATTCATTCGGAATCTGCTAAGATGTACCGTGACTTGAGGAAGCACTATTGGTTGAGCTGCATGAGGAGAGATATTGCGAATTATGTGTCGCATTCTTTGAGTTTTTAGCAGGTTAAGGTAGAACATTTGAGGCCTGGTGGTGAGCTTCAAATATTACCTTTTCCCGAGTGGAAATGAGAGTGGATCACCATGGATTTTAAATGTTGGATTGCCTAGGTCATCATGGATTGACTGACCAAGTCAATACACTTCCTTTCCATTCATACATCTTGCAGTGCTGAGAGGTTGGCCTGTATCTACATTTGGGAGGTGGTTCACCTTTATGATATGCCTGTTTCTACCATCTTAGACCAGGGCTCACAGTTCACATCTAGCTTTTAGATGACTCTTTAGGAGGAGTTGGGTACCCATGTCGACCTTAGCATAACTTTTCACCCACAAACTAATGGTCAATTGGACCACACTATACATGTTCTCGAGAATATGTTGTAGGCTTATGTTATAGATTTTAGGGGTCAGTGGGATTCATTTTTTCCTTTAGCGGAGTTTGAGTACAACAATAACTACCACTCTAGTATTAAGATGGCCTTGTTTCAGTCCTTATATGGTAGGCATTTTGGCTCTCCAGTTGGTTGGTTTGAGTCTACGGAGCACAGGCAACATGGTACAGACTTGATGCAGAAGGCCTTAGATCATTAGAGGGTAATTCAGGATAGGCTCAGGACAGCTCAGAGTAGAAACTGGAGTTATGCGGATCGTAGGTGTCGACCATTGAGATTTGCCATTGATGACAGAGTATTCCTCCGTGTATCGCCCATGAAGGGTGTGATGAGATTTGGGAGGCCGGGCAAGCTTAGCCCTAGGTCCTTTTAGCTATTCATCTAGTTTTTCATATTCGATGTTGTGCTGGTATGTTCCAGACGAGTCCCATGTGCTTCAGTATAATACGGTTGACTTGGATAATTGCTTTAGCTATATTGAGGAGCCAGTTGCTATTTTGGCCAAAGATGTCAGATTGTTACGTTCCAGAGCCAGTCTTGTGTTTAAGGTCTATTAGAGGCATCATCCAATCGAGAAGGCTACCTGGGAGACTGAGCATGAGATGCGGGCACAGTTCCCCAGTTTATTTGATCCTTTGGGTACTTCTTGACTCTTACTTTTGCAGACGAAAGTTTTTTTTAGTAATGGATGTTGTAATGTCCCTCCAGGTCATTCTTGAATTTAATCATTCATTCTGTTGTTTAGAGTATTTTTGTAGTGATCCAGGTCATTTATTACTTATTGGCACTAATTTTTTAGCCGCCTGGTCGTTCGTTTAGGTTTTAGGCCCATTTTCCTATTTTGGAGCTTTTATAACTTAAAAAGTTGATTTTGGTCAAAACTTCAGGAAAATGACCTCAGAATGAAATTCTGACGGTTCCATCAGCTCCAAAACGACCATATTAGGCTAGGAGCATGGTCGACATGAGTATCATATAATCAGTGATAGTTTTGGACCATTTGGCACTTTTACCTTCGAAATTTGGCTCACTATTGACTTTGGTCATCATTCTTGGAAAACGCACTCGAATGAAAATTCTAACAACGCAGTTAGTTACAAAATGTCAAGTTTGATCTAAAACGACCATTCATTCACTTCTCAAGTCTTTTGATCTAATCTCAAGGCCCGTTGTGAAAGTTGGCTCAAAAAGGCCTTTGGGTGTGGGACCTACTTTCAGTCGTAATGACCTCGTATGCAAATTTGGATTGCGCTATTGAGTCTGGAAAATGAAATTTGGTTGGGTAGCATATCTCATTTACGCGCATGGGATTGTGAATGAATTTTGAGCATCCCATCAGAGTTTTTGAACTTTGTGAAATATCAGCTAAAACGCTGATATCTGGTGCAGCAAAGGTTCTCTTTGCAATTGTGGGCCCCAGACTGCATTTGCAGAGGTCCATGAATTTGGTCTCTGCGATTGCGGAGCCTTGGCCACATTTGAATAGGCTTGAGTCTTTAGCCTTCGCGATTGCGGGCCTCTGGCCGCATTCGCGAAGGTCAAGTTTCTTGGCCTCCGCGTTCGCAAAGCACTATAGCAACGTTCGCGAAGGCTAATGTCCTGGTCTTTTAATAAAGACCAAGGACGAATTTCTGACTTTAGTTCAAAGTTCAAACATAGATAACTCCATCATCTTGAGGTCAAATTAGGCGATTCAAAGGTCCGATTTTAAGGGATTTTCGTGGGAAATCTCCAGGTGAGATCGAAAATGCGTAGGGAAGCTTTGTTTGAGGTAAAAGGGCGTAATTAGACACTGATTTTGTTAATTTTAGAGTAGCATTTTGTTGAACTTTGGTGAATTATAACTTGATCAATTTAACTCTGTTTTTAGTGATTTTTGAAGCTAGATTGTGGGATTTTGGAAAGGATCATCGTAGTGTAATTTTTTTGGGTTGGAAAGGTCTACTTTTTTTGGAATTAGATGATCAAGAAACTGCTATTTTCTTCTTTAGTTTGGATTTTTGAGAATTTTAGTTGCATGCTCGTCTGACGTAGTTTTCCTATTGGTCCTGTATCGCTCAGTTTTTGATTTTTGGATGTTTTCTCAGCGATTCGGGTTATATTCGATTCAGGCTAGAATGACATATTGATGACACTTGGTTTGGAGGCATTCCCCATGATGCAGGGTTGGTTGCTGATTCTAATTTGGTTTAATCTCATAACTACAGTTATCTGATTAAAGTCCGTGGTCTAGCTTACTGGTGATCGGTTTCTTAGCTACAGATACCCGGTTATAGTCCGTGTCCAGCTTACTTGTGTTCAGGCTTCCTAGCTACAGTTACCCGATTACGGTCCGCGTTCTAGTTAATCCATGTACGACCTTCGGCTACAACTACTCGATTAAAGTCTATGGTCTAACATGCTCATGTCGACTCATTAGCTACAGTTACCCGATTGCAGTCCATGGTCTAGCTCACACGTGGTTAAATTCTTGATTCCTTGATGAATTCTCGGTTAAGTCTTCGTCTACTCTCAGTTGTTGTTTGAAGTGTTTTGAAATGGTTCGGTTCAAGTTTAGAAAAATGTAGTACAATTGAAATTATTTCAGTTTCGTGTAGGTTTCTTCAACTATTTTTGCATCTGTCGGGCTTATGGAAGTTCGTGCAGGTGGTTACACTTTGTTTTTGCATGAGCGTACCCATTGGGTTTATGGGAGTCCGGAGGAGTTAGTTAGATTTTTTCTCTTTGCTTGCTAGTACGCTTGTGTACATACCCACCTTTATTTCTTGTCTTGTCTTTGGTTGTAATTACTTCATTGCATTTCATTTTACTTTTGCTTATCTTGCTCAGTCGGCCTATGATGCCTACTGGGTACCTATATGTTTTGGTACTCAAACTACACTCTGTATCTGTTTTTGTGATGTAGGTCTAAGTACTAGATACCGGTATTGATTTGAGCCAGCTGCAGTCGTGATCTGAGGCAAGGGTGAGCACATAGCATCCTGAATTTACATATCTCCATTTGTATATACAATTTGTTTGTGTTTTACTTTTGAGACAACTTTGTTTTTGTAGTCCACTTTTGAGATTTGTACTCTTTTATTAATAGCTCTGTACATGTGACTTCCAGGTCCTGGGAGGATTTTTTTTGATTTGTATAAATTCAGTTGCTTCCGCCCGTTCATAAATGACCTTGTTAGTTTATTTATTTAGATAGAATTGTTGGTCTTCTACCCTGACATCCCATTACTTGCAGTTTTGGTATATGGGCCGGCTTACCTACTTGAGGTTTTTAGTAGGCACCACCATGACCTAAAAAATTGGGTCGTGACACAAAATGTACCGCATGGTACCAAGATCCAAATATACTAGTGTGACAGCCGATCCAATAAAAAATCACATATCACAATCACAACCACAATGCATAACAATCACACTTGTACAACTAAGCAACACATTTGTTGCATGCACTTTGATCAACATAAAGTCATTTACATTTATTCACCCTTTATTTCTGAGTATAAATTGCACAAGTAATTCACATGGAACAGTCAACATGAATAAATAAACAAATACACACACAAACATCCATTGCCCAACAATTTCTTAACACTTAACCTTTATAGTTTTCACTAAACCATCTCATCAAGCAAACTCAATATTAACAACCAAGAAATAGACAACCATCGATAGCCATAAAATAATTACAATCCATATAGTACATTCCTACCCTGTAAGACCCAGAAATCTGGAAAGTCAGAAAAGGAGGATCAAAATATGAAAATTTGTAAAATCTACAATTTTGGCACCAGATAATGACCACGGAGGCCATTACAAGCCGTGGTGAGCACCACGCGCCGTGAATCCTTCCGTGGTGATCCCTTTCCTGAAGCCTCAAAAACATGACCCCAAGGCAAGGACCATAACTGGCCACCACGGGCCATGTAGCTCTTCACAGACTGTGGTGGGTTTTGTGGCGGTCACTCTTGCAGACCCATGGCTTGCACCACGCCCATGGTTCACAGACCGTGGTCCACTTCACAGATTGTGAAGGGCCCATGATGAAATTACTGAAACTTTCCCTACAACCCTAAAAAATCCAAGTTTAAGTCCAACATCAGAATACTACCACGGACCATGATGAGCATCACGAGCTTTGATGGGTCCTCCATGGTGAGTCCCAGTCCCCGTTAAATGAAGGGTATTTTATTCATTCCTTATTATTTTATCAATGTATGTGGACATTTTTGGGACTAGATTAATTACAAAAATATCCTAAATACTCTTTAATCTATTATTTTCCCTCACTAATTCCTAATCAACTTTAAGACTTATCTCTTCAGGCTTCTTCAAAGTTGATCTTCTTCATCAAGATTTTGTCTGGAATTTCTTCAAGAACAAGTCTTGTTTTTTTAACTCCAAGGTCAAATTCGATCAAGATATGTAGGTATTTATCCATGGGCCTCTTTCACCCATGGAGTCCCAAGGTTTCTACTCAAAAACTCATGGATTTCAATTGGGGTTTTAACCCTAGTTTTTACGAATTGCATTGGGCTATTTAAATTATATTTTTAATCAATATATTTTATTATTATAAGTATTTTCTTCATGAATTACATGATTTTAAGTCAAATTATGATTGCCCATGCATGAAGCCTATTTCCTATAATGATATTATGAAGTATAATTATGAATCCAATGATTTTAAGATATTATCATGATTTCCATTCAAATTGACTATGTATATGAGTTTTACTCTAAATTCAAGTATGAATTATTATGATGAATCACAAGTATGTTCAAGGTATGAATTTCATGTAAGTTATGAATTAAGGTGACTTAGGTCCCTTGTGGTGACCTAAGACCTAACTATATAAATTATACAAATATGATTGTAATGATGAAAGGACAATTCTTACATTACAAGTATGTTATGAAATGAACTATTCTATGAATTATGATGTTTATGAACAAGTTATGATATAAGTCAAGCATGTTTACTATGTTATGTATTCCGTGGGATTTGACAGAGAAACGAGTGGACTAGTGGCGATTACCCATGTCCCATAAACTATGTGCCACCGTAGGTTGCCTCATGTCTTAGCTAGTGGATCTACATATAGCGTACGTTATAACCCACCAAGCGGGGTAGAGTCCACCTTGGTAAGTAGATTCCCCTTTTTCTGGTGTAGGAGTAACATCGGGATTCCATGTTATAGCTCGCATGGTCTTAATGTCAATTATGGTTTCTATCCCACATATGTATGATCTCTTCTGCACTTTCATGATTTCAACTATGCTTTTCAAATGCTTTGATCATTATAATTTCTTCATGGCTTTATTTATATCATTTTATCATGTACTTTACTTGATTATTGCATCTCATTATATTGTTACATGTTATATGCCCTCATACTTAGTATATTCAAAGTACTAATGCATATTTTTGCCTACATTATCTCATAATGTAGGGGTTGAGGTTGAGGATCATTTTCATATGTGTGACTAGTAGAGCTTATTCTGGTAAAGTTTTATGAGTCCTCATTCATCGAGGACTAGTTATGAGTTGTTATTTTTCCTTATTTTCAAAGACATTTGTTTTTTCGATGTTTGAGGGCGATCTAGGGACATGTCTTAGCCCCCACCCATGTTCATGTAATAGAGGAGTTGTTGGACCTATATCACGGAGTCTATGTTGTCAAGCTACTCTTATTTTTATGATCATGTTTAGACTCTTATTATGTTATTTTCTGCACTTACTTTACCTTACGAATGCGTTATGATATGTCAAGAGGCCTTGTTGGAGCCCCTTAATGGTTTTGATTACTATGTTACGACTAGGCCCTAGGTTGAGTCGTGAAAAAATTGGTATCAGAGCACTGTTTAAGATGTCCATGGGTATCCAACATGCCTCATCAAGTAGAGTCTTATTCATGGTTGTGAAGCCGGCCCACAACTATAAAAAAGAGGCTATAATGCATTTTTGGAAATTCTCACTTCTTTCATGGTCTATGTCATGCTATAGAGTTTACCCTAATATTTCTTTTCCCTCACGATCTTCTTTTTTAGTTTTCAGAAGAATGCCTCTAAAAAGACCATCATTTCCAAGAGGCAATAATGCTAATGAGGTCCAAGCTCCCCCATCTCCTCAAGAAAATGGTTCCCTACCCAACCAAGTGACCAATACGGAGTTCCTGACTGCTATTACTATGCTAGCCCAAGTTGTGGCCAATCAATGGGTTGCGGCTCCTCCTAATGTTCCTACTCTAGCTTCGAGGGTAAGAGACTTTGCAAGAATGAACCCTCCAGAGTTTGATGGCTCAAAAGTCTATGAGTATCCTCAAGAATTTATTGATGAGGTCCATAAAATAGTGAGTATAATGGGGGTGTCATCGGAGGATAAAGCGGAGTTGGCAGCTTACCAACTCAAGGGTGTGGCTCAAGTGTGGTACACTCAGTGGAAGGTAGAAAGGGTGGATGAAGGACACTCTGAATGTGAAGTGGTCAAACTTGCTTTCGTTGATCGCTTTTTACCTCTTGAGATAAGGAAATCTAAGGTGTTAGAGTTCATTAATCTTCGACAAGGAAACCTTGTAATGAGGGACTATGCCCTCAAGTTCACCAAGCTCTCCAAGTATGGTCCTTTATTGGTCGCTGACCCATGTGACCAAATGAGTTAATTCATATTGAGGGTATCCAATTTAGTTTCTAAGGAGTGTCATATAACCATGCTTATCAAGGAAATAGATATATCTTAGCTTATGACTTTTGCCGAATAAATTGAAGGAGAGAAACTCAAGAAGATGAGAATGACGGAGTCTAAGAGAGCCCGGTATGAAGGTGAGTTCTCACATGCTAAGTTCGGTGGTGGTAGTGGCCGTTCTCAAAAAGGACAAAGTTCAGGAAAAAGGTTTATGAATAATAGGGTGCCATACCCTAAGTCTCAAAAAGGAAGTGAAAATGCAACTAGCCCTTCATGTCCTAAATGTGCAAGGTGTGGAAAGAATCATGGAGGGCGATGTTTGATGGGGACGGATGCTTGCTTTTGATATGGTAAAATGGGACATAGGCAATCCGAGTTCCCTCATGCTACCAATAAGGGTAGAGAAGGTCCTTTTCAGGGCCAAGTTGCTCACAGTGGCCAAACTCCACAAGGTGACCAAGTCCAACCTTTCGAAAGATAAATAGACTTCAGTATTGATCTCCTTCACGTTATGTAGCCTATCTCTATTCTTTCTTACCGTATGGATCCGGAGGAATTTAAGGAGTTGAAAGAATAATTGAAGGATTTATTAGAGAAGGTTTTTATAAGGCAAAGTATTTCACCTTGGGGTGCTCCCGTGTTATTTGTAAGGAAGAAAGATGGGTCACTCTGAATGTGTGTAGATTATCGACAATTGCATAAGGTCTCAATTAAGAATAAGTATCCTATCCCAAGGATTGATTAATAGTTCGATAAACTCTAAGGAGAAAGTTACTTTTCAAAGAGTGACCTCTAATCAGGTTATCATCAACTCTGAGTGAGGGAGTGTGACATTCTAAAGATGACCTTTAGAACTTGGTATGGTTATTTTGAATTCTTAGTTATGCATTTTGGACTAATGAATACCCCTATAGCTTTTATGGATTTGATGAACAGGGTATTTACATAGTATTTGGATATGTTTGTGATCGTCTTTATTAATGATATTTGGATCTACTCGCGAACTAAGGAAGAACATGCTAATTATTTAAGAATTGTGTTGCAAATTCTCAAAGACCGTTAGTTATATGCGATGTTTAGCAAATGTGATTTTTGGCTAAGGTCGGTATCTTTTCATGGTCATATTATTTTTGGAGAAGGAATTATGGTTGATCCAAAGAAGACTGAAGCTGTCAAGAATTGGCCTATACCGTTGAACACTTCTGATATTCGGGGTTTTCTAGGCTTAGCTAGTTATTATAGACAGTTTGTGGAAGGTTTCTCTTTCATTGCATTGACTTTGACATCTTTAACTAAAAAGAAGGTAAAATTCCAATGGTCCGAGGCATGTGAGAAAAGCTTTCAATAGTTGAAGGCTATACTTATCTCTTCTCTGGTGTTGACTTTACCGAAAGGTTCTGATGGTTTTATTGTATATTGTGATGCTTCACAAGTTGGTCTTGGTTGTGTCCTAATGCAAAATGGCAAAGTGATAGCTTATGACTCAAGGAAACTCAAGATACATGAGAAGAATTACCCAACTCATGATTTGGAATTGGCTGCGGTGTATTTGCTTCAAAATTATGGAGACACTATCTCAATGGTGTCCATGTAGATGTTTTCACCGGTCATAAGAGTTTGTAATATATATTCACTCAAAAGGACTTGAACCTTCGACAAAAAAAATGGCTCAAACTATTGAACGACTATGACATGAGTATTCTATACCATATGGGTAAGGCGAATGTGGTCGCCGATGCTCTAAGTAGGTTGTCTATGAACACTGTTTCCCATGTGGATAATGAGAAGAAAGAGTTAGTTTGGGATGTGCATAAGTTAGCCCATTTGGGTGTATGATTGGTTTATTCAAAAATTGGTGGAGTTATTATGCAAAATGGTTATGGATCGTCTGTTGTGGTGGATGTAAATACAAAAAAAGATAATGATCCTGCTTTGGTTGAATTAAATAAAACGGTTACCAAAAACGCCATTGAGGATTTCTCCCAAGGAGGAGATGGTGTTTTGAGATATCAAGGCCGATTGTGTGTGTCGACTGTAAATGGTTTGAAAGATTGGATATTGTCTGAAGCTCATAGTTCATAGTATTCTATTCATCCTAGTTCTATAGAGATGTATTGATATTTGAGAGAAGTATATTGGTGGAATGACATGAAAATGGATATTGCATAATTTGTGGCTAAGTATCCCAATTGTCAACAAGTGAAAGGTTAGCATAAAAAACTAGGAGGTTTGGATCAGGACATTGCGATTCCTACTTGGAAGCGGGATGCATTGAATATGGACTTTGTTACTGGTTTGCCTCATGCTCATAGACAACATGATTCTATTTGGGTGATTTTTGATGTAATGACTAAGTCGGCTCATTTTTTCCTTGTTAAGACTTCATACTCAGCCGAAGACTATACTAGATTATATATTCGAGATTGGTGAAGTTTATGGTGTTCCACTGTCTATCATTTCTGATCGAGGTACTCTGTTTACATCTTAGTTTTGGAGATTTTTCCAAAAGGCTCTATGTATCCAAGTTAAGCTTAGTACAACTTTTCATCCACAAACGGATGGTCAGGGCGAACGTACCATTCAGATCCTGGAGGACATGTTAAGAGCATGTATGATCAATTTTAAATGAAATTGGGATGACTATTTGCTATTAATAGAGTTTACTTATAATAATAATTATCACTCTAGAATTGAGATGACCCCATTTGAGGATTTGTACGGTAGGCGGTGTAGATCCCCTATCAAATGGTTTGAGGAGGGTGAAGTTGCATTGATAGGTCTGAGTTAGGATTTGAGGCTATGGAGAAGGTTAGACTTATTAGAGGAAAATTGAAAATGTCCCAAAGTCAACAAAAATCTTATTCAGATGTGAGGAGAAGGGAACTTGAATTTGAAGTTAATGATTGAGTTTACTTGAAAATTTCACCCATAAAGGGTGTGATGCATTTTGGTAAGAAAGGGAAGTTAAGTCCTCACTATGTTGGCCCATATCAGATTTTGAGGCGAATTTGGAAAGTGGCTTATGAGTTGGATTTACCTTCAGATTTGGCATCGGTGCATCCGGTGTTTCATGTGTCATTATTGAGGAAGTTTGTTGGTGATCCTATCTCTATTATGCCATTAGACAACATTGAGGTTAAGGAGGATCTTTCTTATTTAGAGGTTTCGATTGAGATTTTGGACCGGCAAGTTAGAAAATTGAGAAATAAAGAAATAGCTTCAGTTAAAGTGTTGTGGAGGAATCAAGAGGTTGAGGGTGCTACATGGGAGGCCGAAGCAAATATAATGTCCCGATATCGTCATTTCTTTCCTTCCGTGCCTAGTTGAGTTATTTAGCTCCTTCTTGAACCAACTAGCCCAAAACATGTGTTTCAGTCATTTTCATGGTTACATATGCATTCATGTTCACGAAATGAGTTTTAAAGTTATGTTTTTGCTTAAGATTGAAGACTTTATGTTTTATGCATTGAGATATTTTGCATTCATGTTGGGTTGTTATGTTTCTTTCTTATTCCATTCATGATAGATTGAGTCCCATTCGAGGATGATGTTCTCAAGGAGGAGATATTATAAGATTTCAGAATCTGGAAAGTTAGGAAAGGAGGATCAAAATGTGAAAATCTGGAAAAGCTACAATTTTGGCACCAGATGATGACCACAAAGGCTATCACGGGATGTGAAGCCTTCTGTGGTGACCCCTCCTCTGAAGCCTAAAAAACATGACCCTAAAGCAAGGACCACGACTGGCCACCATGGAATGTGTAGCTTTTCATCGACTGAGGTGGGTTCCGTGGTGGTCACTCTTGTAGACCCATTTACAGGGCCTGCACCACGCCCATGGTTCACGTACCATGGTCCACTTTATGGACCGTGAAGGTTCCGTGAAGAAAGTTTTGAAACTTTCCTTGTAATACTAAAAAATATAAGTTTAAGTCAAACATCACGGACACCACCACAGACTGTGATAAGCATCACGGACCGTGATGGGTCCTCCATGGTGAGTCCCAGTCCTCGTTAAATGAAGGGTATTTTAGTCATTCCTTATTCTGTTATAAATATATGTGGACGTTTTTTGGACTAGATTCATTACAAAGATATCCTAAATACTCTTTAATCTATTATTTTCCCTCATTAATTCCCAATCAACTTTAAGACTTCTGTCTCAAGGCTCCTTCAAAGTTCATCTTCTTCATCAAGCTTTTGGCTAGGGTTTCTTCAAGAACAAGTCTTGTTTTTCAACTCCAAGGCCAAATTCAATCAAGGTATGAAGGGATTGATCCATGGACCTCTTTCACCCATGGAGTTCCAAGGTTTCTACTAAAAAACTAATGGATTTCAATTGCGTTTGTAACCCTAGTTTTTACAAAATACATTAGGCTATTTAAATTATGTTTTTAATCAGTATATTTTATCATTATAAGTATGTTTCTTCATGAATTACACGATTTTAAGTCGAATTATGATTTCCCATGCATGAAGCCTATTTCCTATGATGATATTATGAAGTATGATTATAAATCCAATGATTTAAAGGTAGTATCACGATTTCCATTCGAATTGACTATGTATATGAGTTTTACTCTAAATTCAAGTATGAATTGTCATGATGAATCACAATTATGTTCAAGGTATGAATTTCATGTAAGTTATGAAGTAAGGTAACTTAGGGCCCTATGTGGTGACCTACGACCTAACTATGAATTTTGCAAATATGATTATAATGAAGAAATGACAATTCTCATATTACAAGTATGTTATGAAATGAGCTATTCTATGAATTATGAAGTTTATGAATAAGTTATGATATAAGTCAAGCATGCTTACTATGTTATGTATTCCGTAGGATTTGACAGAGCAACGAGTGGACTAGTGGCGATTACCCATGTCCAGTAAACTATGTGCAACCATAGGTTGCCTCATGGCTTAGCTAGTGGATCCACATATAGCGTACGTTATGACCCGCCAAGAGGGGTAGAGTCTACCTTTGCAAGTAGATTCCCCTTTTTCCAGTATAGGGGTAACATCGGAATTCCATGTTATAGCTCGATGGTCTTAATATCGGTTATGGTTCCTATCCCACATATGTATGATCTCTTATGCACTTTCATGATTTCAACTATGCTTTTTAAATGCTTTGATCATTATGATTTCTTCATGGCTTTACTTATCTCATCTTATCATGTACTTTAGTTGATCATTGCATCTAATTATTTATGTTTCATTTTATGACCTCATACTTAGTACATTCAAAGAACTAACATATATTTTTCTACATTGTCTCATAATGTAAGGGTTGAGGTTGAGGATCACTTTACCACACGTGGCTAGTATAGTTCATTCTGGCAATGTTTGGTGAGTCCTCATCCATCGGGGACTAGTTATGATTTCTTGTTTTCCCTTACTTCTAAAGACATTTATTTCTTCTATGATTGAGCTTGACCTAGGGACATGTCGTAATGCCCGCCCATATTCATGTAGTAGAGGCATTGTTGGACCTCTGTCATGAAGTCTTTGTAGTCAAGATACTCTTATTTCTATGATCATATTTAGACTCTTATTATGTTATTTTCCGCACTTACTTTACCTTATGAATGCTTGACGATATGTCAAGAAGCTTGGTTGGGGCTCCTTTGGGGTTTCGATCACCGTGTTATGACTAGGCCCTAGGTTGGATCGTGACATACCCTAAACAAAAATAACATCACATTTAGCCATCCAGACTCTATGTTCGAAGTCCTAAACATGAAATATCCCATCAATATACAATATGTTATGCAATGAGAACATATCTATAACTACTTAGTTAAGAAACCTATCCTACTTGGGTGCCAAGCTGCTGCAACAAGTAAGTTGTGGCACTGATGATCTTCCTTTTTCTTCACATTTTTGAAGGATAAATTATCTAATAATAACAATTAGAAGAGTAATTAATAAACTATTCTTCCAAAAACTACATTGGGATTCAAACCCACTAGTTCTTCCCTCCAATCTACAAAAACTCTATATTTTGGAATAGTTAGATCAATTTCTAGCCCAAGGACATAATCTATCAACACTAACTCAAATTTAAAGGATTTGCAACCTATTAATTCTCTTTACAGTAGAAAATTCTACCTAGATCAACTTTCTACCTCCACCATGAGAAATCTAACGTTATTATAAAGATTAAAGAATTAAACGAGTGTTAGATTGATGGAAAGACTTACCATGAAGAAGGAAATCGATGGAAAACGGAAGAAATCACCTCTCCCTTTCTTTAGCTTGACCTTCACTGTGTTTTGGGATTAAATAATGTTTTAGGTATGAAAAATGCACTTAAATATGCGTAGTCCACTGTAGCGGCCCCGCTATAGCAGCCTAACTCCGACTATAGCAGCCTCAACTTTTTAGTATTGATAGTCTCTGGTAAAATGGTTACAATTTTTTACTCCAAACTCTAAATGATGCAAACTTGGAGGAGTTGAAAAGAACACTCATAGACCTGTAATTTGATAGTTCATGGGCCACTTAATACATTATAGACTAAGATATATGGTCATTTGAAGTCTCCCTTAGTTTAAACTTAAGCCAAAACCTAACTCGATAAAGCACTTTCAACTTCACTTTATGATAGGGGCATTGAACGACCTTAATTCATAAATGCATTCATATACCAGGGAATTGATCCTAACCCTATGACAAATGGGATTTGTGCACTCTTATTATTACAATGCAAATTTTGCCTTACGTAATCCACCAAAATTACCTTCCACTCATGTATCAAGAACCCATCCAAAAATATTACTACTTTGCTTGGTCAAGGAATTTACCTTCCTTTGAGTCATATAAAACTACATAGAGCAACCATTTCCCCAAGAGCCCAAGTAATTCAGGGCCTCATCAATATGCTGGAAAAAAAGATTTTAAAGATAAAGGACAATAAGATTTTTTGTGCTATGATAACTAGATCCCTCTATGACGACCATTTCTCACTATAGTGGCTTACCTCCCACTATAGCAGCGTAGGCAAGGAACTACCCCCGACAGTTCTAATTTTGGCAAAAATACAACATAAAACTTAGATTTCGACATCTCAAACTAATTATTTTATGCCAAATGCTATATCCGGAGTTCTACTAACCTGAACTCAGATTCTACTGTATACTATGTCCCTCACATATCACGATACCACCTTAATTTTGTCTCAAATGCTATACCTTGAGAAACTAATTTCTTTGAACCACATAATATAACAATTTCATTTTAACCTATCCTAGCTTGAGATTGTTTTCAACTCTCATCTAGGGAGAACTTTACTTGGGAACTTACACCCTAAGCAATGCCATAAAAAGCATATCACCACCACTCAAACCAAGCTTTGGAAATTCTAAAGAATCCGAGCTTCCCCCTTTTAAAGTGACTTGGCTTGTTTTAGTTCTAACAATAATGAAAAACACAACAATCAATCAAAACTTACATAATGATACCTAGATTATAACCAAATCCTACCCCTGGCATAATCATGATCATTCTATGCAACCTAGGGCTTTTTTCACCATTAATTGAAATAAAAACCCTCCCCTAAAGTAAAATATTAGATTCTAAAGATTAAGAGTCAATTTACAAATAGGAGAGTAATGAACTTACCTTTAGAGCAAAAATTCATGGAAAATTGAAGGGAATAGCCCTAAGTCACCTCTTTCTTACCTAGAACGAAGTTACAGAAATAAAAATAATTTTGGGACTTTTTTGTATTAATCTGCGACAGTCCTGCTATAGGGCCCCCCAATAGCGGGATTTCACCTACTATGAGGGCTTGTATGGACACAAAAACTCAGAATTTTTTTTCCAAGCCCCCATTTTGCTATAGAACCTCAACTCTTGACTTTCTAAAATAAGCCTTTAGTGCAAAGTTTGATATCTAGAATTCTAGGCAGCCGAATTCTCTTTCGAAAAGTCCTACAGACTCCTTAACATCTTAGCTATCATAAAATCAAACCCAATCTTAGATATAACTCCAATCCATTTATGGATTTCCCTATATCTCACCTCACTCAGATTTTGTTTGATATTGGGCTAGTCTGAAATCTTTAAGTTACTATACAAAAGTGTTTTGGTCCGATTTCTTTCACCATTAGCCTTGAACATAATTCCAAGACCAAAACCAGCAATGCACATCCCAAGACCAAACCCAACAATGCAAATGCAAGAAATTTATATTTTTAACATAAAAAAATCATGCACGCATCAAAAAAATTATTCTTCACATTATATTTTTTCTATCACATCTGAATAGCCCTTTTCCCATGGTTTCCAACTAGGCCCGACTGTCCTGAAACTGGAGTTTTCCTATAGTTAGAAATCCTTCTTTTGCTTTACCATCTTTACCAACGATAAATACATTCAATTAAGAGTTTGCATTCACTCACATAAAATACATCATATAACATATCAAAAATTCATTCATTAATCACATTGTAGTTTATCGCTAGACCATTCCACATAATGACATCATGTCATTCAGGAAAGTACACTTCACACAATGGAGGTTATTCAATAACACATTGTACATAATCACAATTTCAAGATACATCACACAAGAAAGTCAAAATTATTAACTTAATTCGCTTTATGGATGACCATTGAATGATAATCCATGCATTTACGCAGCCTCTAAGGCCAAATACGAATTGGAACCTTTCTGATTCTAGTTTTCCTTTCTTGTGTCTTTTCAGTTGTGACTACAACAACCAGTTTACTTCATTGAGATACCAATTGGAATCCGGAGATAAAAAATAGTCTCAACCCATACCACAAGTGATAGACCTCACGAAAGGAGGGAATGGAGTAGAATGATTTCTTAGAAAGCTTCATAGCTTGTTAAAGATTAAATTTGGACATCAACACAATAATCCTAAGTTATCTATTTGACATTTTCTCTTGTACTAGGAGGCCGATAACCTAGGCTTTAATACCAAATTATCCCGATCAAACCCACCAGACTGTGCAGACACCTACTCTATCATATAGATAAGAGAACCCTTACCACCCATTTTAAAAATAGGCAATGCAGAATAAATAGAAACACAATATTTCACAATTTTTAACAATAAAGAAGATCTTAGCATTGATTTAAATGAAACATCCTTTACAAGTTGAATAAAAACTGCTTTTAAAGCACTAATACAACCCTTCCTAGGAACTAGTCTAAGAAGGTACAAGAGCTACTAAGAGCGTACAATTTATAAAAGAAGTAAGACATAGCTCTTACCTTACAGAAAGAGGAGTTGAAGATGTCAAAGATCATCATTGTCTTCACCTATGAAATATCACTAATAGTAAGAGTAGTATCAGTACAAATAATATATTCGGGTAAGCATCATGGGTCAACTCAATATAAATTAGACATTTAGTAGGGAACATAAAATATGAAGGTAACACCACCCCACGTGTCTATCCATATGCTTTAGTTATACCAGACATAATACCCATAAACTACTACACTTTTATCCCATCCTCTTACCTCATTCCACTGCCAACTCTACCATTGAATATTCGACTCTATTGCCACTCTAAGCTTTCCAATCCTACCCTTAATACCATCCTAAGGATTCTCAAGCCTACCTTTGATGACACCCTAATATCAGATCATAACCTAACCCTTGTATCATATAGAGATTCCCCAATACAAGACCATTACTAACTCTGTTAACCAACCTACTATCCTGGCCCCTTCAGACCAATACCTAACACTGGTACCTTAGACTAACTCGGTCATGTTAACTCAAATTCCCCTTTTAGATATGTTCCAACCATTGAACAACCATAATCAGTCCCAAACATAAACTATGCACCAGACCCCCGGTCATTAACTTGTCCTAGTAAACACAACTTAGCAACATAAATAATATACGATTATAACCACTATTAGAATATAACCCTGACTCACAATCCTCTCCCAGACTTAACATTCACAATTCACATGGTCCACAATATTACAACAAGCGATACATGATTCATCATATCTATCACATAACTTAGACCTCCAGGGATCTCGAAACATCATTATGGTATTTAATATGCAATCTTGGTCTTCACAAGAACCATCCCAAAATTTGCTCACAACAACCAAGCCAATCATAAACCAATATTGATAACACATATAACAACAAGTCAATAAAAAAAATAGACTCCGAGACTTAAGTCTTAACTTATTAAACACATGAAACATATCCCATATGATCAACAACCAATTCGATTCTCTTATGGAACCCATACATAAACTGTTAGTATACCGGTATGGTACCCGTTCCCATAGTTAGTATACCAATGTGGTACCCATTCTCATAGTTAGTGTACCAGCGTGATAGTTGTTCCAAATATACTATCTTAGTACTCGATCCAAATGTACCAACGTGACACCCAATTCAAATGTAACGACTTTGTACCTAATCTAAATGTACTAACGTGGTACTCAATCCAAATGTACCAATGTGTTATCTGATCCAACATAAAATAATATAACAATCAAAACCATAATGCACTACAATCACAATATACAACTAAGAAACACATTAATTTCATATAGTTTGATCAATATGAAGTCATTTACATGCCCTAAACAATAATAACAACATATTTTAGCCATCCAAAATCCATTCTCGAAGGTCTAGAAATGAAATCTCATGTCAATATACAATATATTATGCAATTAGAATAGTGCTATAACCACTTAGTTAAGAAACCTAGGTTACTTGGTCTCCAAGCTGCTGCAACAAGTAAGTTGTGTTGCTGATGATCTTCTTTCTTCTTCACAGTTTTGAAGGCTAAATTATCTAATAATAACAATTATTAATCTTCTAATAAATACTTTGGAATTCAAACCCACTAGTTATACTCTTCAATCTACTTAAAAACTATATAGTTTGAAGTGTTTAGATCAATTTCTATCCCTGAGGACATAATCTATCAACACTAACTCAAATTCAAAGGATTTTCAACCTATTAATTCCCTTTACACTGGAAAATTCTACCTATGTCAACTTATATCCCTACCATGATCAATCTAATGTTATTTTAAGGATTTAAGAATCCAACGAGTGTTAGGTTGATGGAAGGACTTATCTCGAAGGAAACAATCGATGAAAAACTAAAGAAATTGTCCCTCCCTTGCTCTAGCCTGACCTTGGATGAGTTTTGGGAGTAAAATAGCATTTTGGGTTTCAAAATGGCATTTAAGTGCATATATCCTGCTGTAGCAGTCTTGCTATGGCGGCCTTATTCTCGCAATAGCAGCATCAACTCTTTAGCACGAACAGTATCTAGTAAGATGGTCATAACTCTGTACACCTTATTCCAAATGATGCGAACTTTGTGGATTTTGAAATAAGACTCATAGACCTTTAATTGGATAGGTCATGAGCTACCTAATTTATTATAGACTGAGAAATATGATCATTTGAAGTTGACCTTAGTTTAAATTTAAGCCCAAAACTAAATCACTAAGGCACTTTCAACTTAACTTTGTGATAGGGGTATTGTACTAAATTAATTCATAATTAATACACTCACATACCAAGTAATTATCCTAATCTTATAACGGATGAGATTAGTATATGCATACCGTAGATATTTTCAGTAATAACAGAATAGGTCATTATAATGGAGCAACAACATAATATAAATAAAAAAAGTTTTTTTAAATGGTTATTTAGTCATGGTTTAACCATGACTAAATAGTGATAAACTGTGGCTAATGTATTAATTACATCAAATATGGCCCTTTTATCCGAATTGGGCCATTTTGGGTAATTTTTTAAAGTTAATCGAGAGAAGTGATAAACAAATGTTATGGGTTGTCACCTGGTGTAATTTTTCCAAATTATAGTTGTCAATTTGACTTTTATGTATTAACAGAAAATACACAAAGTTATTTGAGAAGACTAAGAACGTACATGCCAAATGAAAGTGCATCTCGTCAGTTTGTTTTCTTTAGGTTGCGTGTAATCATGATTTCCACTTATAAGAATTTGAATTCATCCAAATCAAGCATGTAATAATATAAATATAACATTAATTTGATCAGAAAAACAAAAAATACCACAAGTTTTAAGAATCAAGATCTTGTATATTCTACTACTTTATATATCCATGAAAGGAATAGTGTAAGAGATTCAATTTATACATTCCACAGAAAAGGATAAAAAATGCCCTCAGTTGATAGTTTGGTTTGAGAATGTATTTTCCTTCAATACTTTCATCCAAAAATGCCCTTATTGTTACTTAATGGGTCAAAAATGTCTTTTTTCCAAATAAATATATTATTTATTTTCTTGTTAAACACATTCTTTTCTAAATGTTAATTTTTTAATTAGAAAATATTTATCCCAGTTCAATGCGGAAAAGATTAAGAAATAAAAATATTTTCTAATTTATTAGAAAATTTTAATCATTATATAAATAAAAATCAATGTCGGGGTTACTATGATGACATTTTGATAAAAAATTACTTTGAAAGAACCCTATATTTTTGTTTCTTTTCTTTTAAAATCACTTTAACTAATAAATATGTAATGGCCCTCCGTGTTATTTCTGTGTAAAAGCATTCTTTAGTCGATTAGAGTATTCTTGTAGTGGCCCCAAGTCATTTATGACTTGCTGACACTTACTGTTTTGTTGCTTGGTCATTCATTTAGGATTTATGGTTGTTTCTCTGTTTTGGAGATTTTGAAATTCGAATAGTTGATTTTGATCAAAATTTCAGGTAAATGACCTCAAAATAGAATTTTGATGGTTCCATCAACCTCGGAATGGTCATTTTAGGCTATTGGCATGGTCAGCTCAAGCCCCAAGGCTTTCAGTACGAGTTTGAACTATTAAGTGTTTTAACCTTTAAGTTTTGACCTAAGATTGAACTTGGTCAATATTCTTGGAAAATGCACTCAGATGAAGTAGTTAGCAACCGAATGTCCGGTTTTGTCTAGAACGACCTTTCATGCACTTCTCGAGGCTCTCGATCTAATCCCGTGGAATGGAATAAAAGTAATACTTGGGTATGAGACCCACTTATGACCCTGAATGAAAACTTTAACTGCGGTCATGGTCACGACCCAAGCTAGGTCCTAGATGTGACATAACGATTAAGATTCCGAGAGACTGTAACCAAGGCTCTTAGCATATCATTCATGCGCATACATAAGGTAAATAAGAAACAAGAACTTAAAACATGAAAGCAGAATATGTCTCAAATAGGAAATCTCAACCTAAGAGAAAAGGAAGATAAAATATTGGAATGATCGAGACAACAAAGACATCACTTCTGTCATAACCCAAACCCGTAGGCCACAATTGGGGTCCGATCTAAACCCCCATATACGTGTCTATCAGCTGTGGTCAAGTCGAACTATAATTAACATAATACCATGCATTAGAACCCTATTGGGTGATAACATTTTCATAAACCAGTAGCCTTTTTCATTTATAGCACATTATGAAAGGGCACGTAAACCGACGAGGCTGCCATGCATATAAACGTTAACAACATTTCAAGTAGACCCAGCTGAACAATACTTACACATATGACCCACATAGATATGTCTGCAGACCTCTAACAATATCAATAACAACATATGGCGGGACAGATCCCCCCGTACCCCTAAATAGAAAATAATACTATACATCAATGGCTAGTGCCAAAATCTAGGCTCCGATATAATGGAGCCTCTTCCAGCTGAGCTGAGCGGGATCCTAAGATAACGGACTCCCAAAACCTATACCTGTACCTGCGGGCATGAAATGCAGCCCCCCGAGAAAAGGAGGTCAGTACGACATATGTACCGAGTATGTAAAACATAACACAATACGACTAGAGGCATATCTGAAATAGAGAAGCAGGGGATAAAATATCAAATCAGAAACCTGTACCTGGGGAAGTAAAATCATGCATGCTCAATTTTTATAATATAGCTGGCCCTATCAAGGATCCGGTGAATCATATCTATAAAACCATCATGTCCCTAGTGCACCACCTTATTACAACATATCAACATATATATATAAACTATTCTTGGCCCTCTAGTGAGGGTGCGATGAACAATGCAGTGAATGGTGCATGATTACTATTCCCAGCCCAGGCACGATGAAAGAAGTGTTACAGTATACACGAGTAGAATAGTGAGAAACAAAACATAGTTTAAATCATTATCAGAGACTTAATGAAGTCATCAGGTGAATTAACCCTAGAGATCAGGGAAGAAAGTATTT
The DNA here is from genome assembly GCF_947179165.1 of Solanum dulcamara. Taxonomy (NCBI): domain Eukaryota; kingdom Viridiplantae; phylum Streptophyta; class Magnoliopsida; order Solanales; family Solanaceae; genus Solanum; species Solanum dulcamara. The sequence continues at coordinate 35,272,238 of NC_077246.1, read as the reverse complement.
GACGTATACCCTCTAAATGTCACTAAGGACTATGTAAAATGGAGTTTTGGAAATCTTAGACATATACCAGTATGAAATATCTTATAGCAGTTCGAGCGTTGGTTATCTCACAGCCTTTCTTTTTTACGAAAAAGAGCTTAGTCGAATGAATCATTATATAGTCATATAGAAGACTCGAGGAGTAGGAGTTTAACTACTTTAAAAGTCTTAACATCAAGAAGTGATCAAGTGTCCTGAAGTCATATTCAGAACCCAAGAGTGAAGTTTCCATGAAGATTTCATCATCCATAGCCTACATCTAAGACATGCCAAAGGAAGAGAAAAGATAGGCTTTACATACCTATGTCAAAAACATGCCAAGAGAGAGCTTCACATACCTCTTATGATTTACTCTTTATCCTGTTCACCTCGTCGTCCTTTGAACCTATTCAACATGGAACTAATACGAATATCAAACACTCTTGACTTTATAGCATCTTAAGTTTCACCTTAGGATTCATGGAATCTATTTCCTTATTCGTCTCTTTGACTAGTTGTTTAATTAGTTAAGGTGTAAACGAAAATTGGGCAGCACCTCCTCTATAATGTACCCTATCCGAATTTCCAATTTCACTCCTAATACCTACATCCAACCAACAAAAACAACCTGCAACATATGTTTAATCATTTCACATCAACAATATACAACATAAACTCCAAATGACTCGCTCGGAGCTACGATATCAAAATAGGGTTTCTAGTTTTTGTTTCGCAAAACCTTTAATTATATGAAATGAGGGGTCGTGTGGCTGAAAGAAGTAGCACCCACACCCATTTGATAATAAATTTAGGCCCTAAAACACAGACCCACACACCTGCAACAGCATACCACAAGCATAACACTTCATTTCAATGACAATTCAACTATAATGCCTCCGATTTAGATTGTCTTCATCATCAAGCATTTGTATGGTGTTTTCACATATCCAGAAACTTAAAAAACCTATAATATAATTATTAACAACAAAATAAACTCCAAATTGAAAGGAAAGGTCTTACCTTACCTGAAATTAGACAAACTCACCAAAACGCGCCTCAGAACTTCTCTAGACGCGCTGAAATTAGGTGGACTATTTGTATAACTTCTTCGCTTCCCTAAATTAGAATTTACCGTTATTACACATAGTTATATAATCATGGGATACCATAAATAATTAATTCATGGAACAAACATCGGAGGCTCACCTCCAAAGGGCCAAACCCGTAGCTCCCTCCTCTTGCTCCTAAAGTTTTCCTTTCAACTTTCTCTTGTTTGTTCCAAGTGTAAAGCTGAAGTTATGGTTCCTTATACATCGTAAGATACATATATACATCTCCATATAGTTTAGGAATACCATAGATAATTAATTCTCGGAGGAAAACATTGGAAAACTTACCTTGAACTCTTTCAAGCCATGGCTGCCTTCTTCTCTTCTCTCACATTTTTTCTCTATTTGGCTGAGTTTTTTTTTGGATAGAAACTGCACTTAAGAGTCACTTAACACATATATATACACCTATTTAGAAGGTTCCATGTGGCATCCCTCTAGGGTGACACGTGGCAGCCTCCTAGGTTGCCACCTCAACTTATTCGGCCAATCACATGCTGCCATGTGGCAGTGGGGTCCACCCCAATCTGCTGAGTCACCTACTTGAACCTAAGTAGGTGCATCACCTGCTTTTCCAAGTAGGTGCATCACCTACTTTCTTAGAGTAGGCGCGTCGTTTCCTTATTTCTCTTTCGTGAGCTCGTAATCTCGTCTCACTTCAAGAGCCTATGCACTCCTTATTACTTAAGCTCGACGTGTACTCAAGTAGCTTAAGTGTGTAGGACTTCTGAGTTAGTAGATTACGTAAGTAAGTCGAGTCCTACGACTCTTTACTTGACCTCCAACTCCTTCCGACCTCTCATAACCCTATTTCCAACCTTCCCTACTATGGGGTATCACATTCTCCCTTCCTTGGAGTTGTTTAATAGCATTATAGATTATCCGGCTCACATAGTAACTTCTAAGAAGCTTAAGAGATATTCCAAGCTCACGAGTGTGGGGTGTAACATCCTCCCCCCTTTAGAACATTAGTTCCTGAATGTTAAATAAAACCTCCCTCAAGACTTTATACCGATTGTAGGGAGATTGTTTTCTATTGCGATCATATATATTTTCATCCAAGTAATTAATATACGAGTTTTAGGAGTTGGGGTTACCTGTAGACATCAGGAATAGGCACAAATACTTCTTTTTATGTCCTTTTCAATTTCTCAGGTCATCCTCTTTTTCGGTTTTGGTTTTGCCACAATATCTTGATGGAAGGCACGTCTTTAGTCTACAATCTTCTAGTTTGCCGATCTAAGATGGCGATAGGTTGTTCCGCACAGAATTCCATTTCCTGGACATTATCTATCGAACATATCCTGGGTGGCTCGTCAGTACCCTTGCAAAGCATCCCTATCTGATGGACTGGGCATATAGTTTCCAAATAAGGTGGTAAGCTCAATTTACCGGCCACTTTGCCCACCTTACGAGCAACTTGATACAGTCTAATGTATTTTGGGCTAAGTTTCCGTTTCTCACCGAATCTTATTACTCCCTTCCTGGGTAACCCTGTTACGAACACCTAATCATTAATTTGAACTCTGACTGTCGATGTCGATTATCTGTATATCATTTTTTTCAACTCTGAGCTGCTAATCCTTAGCTTTCTCAATCATGTCGGGGCCTTTTAGCTTAGTCTTTCTAATATCGACCCATCCAATAGGGGACTTACACGTCTTGCTCTACTAGTCTTGTATGGGGCCATTGGGATACCGGAGTGGTAGCTATTATAATAGGTAACTCGATAGGTAATGGATAGTCGTCCCAACTACCTTCGAAGTTAACACCCCGACTCGCGACATATCTTCTAGTGTCTAATAGTGTGCTCAGTCTGTCCAGCAGCTCGAGGGAAAACTAGGGTACTGAGACCTACCTCTGTTCCCGATATCTTCTTGGACTGATCTCCAGATGTTAATCATAATTAAAGTCCATCTATCTGAGATATTAGCTGGGGAAACCTCATGGAACCTTACTACCTCCTTATCCTATAACTTCACCTAGTTCTAGCTGCATAGGTGGTCTTGATTGAAAACAAATGGGCTGATTCATTAGCCTACTCACAATAACCCGTATAGCACCCTACTCTCGAAGAGTATATAATAGGTGCAAAATGACGTTGATAATTTGGGAATCCTTATCCTCGTATAGTCCCTCTCGACTCTTTTCAAAACTTTAACTGGCACTTTATCTTTTGGCTTTTGCTTTTCAATCCTTAGAGTTGGCTGCCAAGTGGTGTCGAAATTCCCTCGCCCACTGGCCCATATAGCCCTTCTGTGGTTTGCCTATCATTAACCGGTACTATATTGAAGAGCTGTGGCATTCCAGTGCGCCATCAGTTAGTAATTAGCTAATCCTGCTGGTTTCCCTTAAGCCCTTTTTACAATTCCCCCAACGTAACTTATAGTACCCTAGGTACATAATCCCATGTCGTTTCTCTGTCGCTACTTCAGATCCTTCAATCTCGCGCGATCATACCAGAACTAATGCACTAAATTCCATCGGAATTTCGAAGTTAAGTGTGCTTGGGCGAGAGTAATATTGGGATGGGTGACCTCCCTGGGAAGTATTCGTGTTGCATTTCGTTATAATCCTTGCGATAATGTGCTGGGCACTCAACTTAGCCCAAGATTTACCTTAGCGTCGTCTCGCTAGTCTTCATATTTCGCCTTGCCCTATCTTTTATCATCCTGCAACCGGTATAAGGTTAGATCTTTCATTCCATTATGGCCATGTCTTACTTTGCCCGTAGTACTAACTCCATCTCGATAGTTTGGCTTAACCTATCTTCACATCTCTCAGTAGAGCCTCCCAAAATATCATAACCGCATTGTCATTATTTAACTCCTATTACTTTTACCATGTATTTACTCACTTAGCCTGATGCTTGTATATACACATCCGTAGGTTGCACAACCATTCGTACGTATCTTGTAGGAGCTGGACGCAGTCTTTTCATCTCCTGGTTCATTCTGCTGTACATATCTTGCTTATATTGAAACTTGCTTGTCCCATCTCGTTATACTTCTTTATTCTCTCTCATTCACTCTTTGCTCTTCTCATCCCCTATCATAGGAGGTTTTGTGTTCCTTTTTCCTTGGTTACGCATCTATGGCAACACCCTTTTGCGATCAACTCTATAGCCATCATTTTGGCTTTTGTTCTAACATGATATCATTATCCATATCTTTTCATTGCTATGCCCTTTTCTTTTTATATGCAAGGATCCCTCCCAAAACCTAGAAGTTGCATGTACAGAGCTTCTAACAAAAGAGTACAAGTCCCAATGTGGACCATGGAAATAGATCTGTCTCAAAAGGCAAAAGATAGGCAAAATATATGTACAGAAGGAGATGTGTAAATCCAGAACACAGTGTGCTCACCCTCGCCTACGATCATGACCACAGCTGGCTAGACTCAATGTCAGTAGCTAGTACTTGGATATGCATCACAAAAACAGATGTAGAGTATAGTATGATACCAAAATAGCTGGTACCCAATAGGCATCATAGGCCGACTGAGCCAGATAAGAAAAAGTAACTGAAATGTGGGTAAATGATCATAACCAAACACAAGGCAAAAAGTAAATGTAGGTAAGTACACGAGCATACTAACAAACAAGGAGAAAGAATATAACTAAATATGCCGGGCTCCCATAAACCCGACGGGTACGTTCGAGCATAAGTGAAGAGTAACCACCTGCTCGGACTCTCATAAGTTCGACAGATGTAAGAATAGCGGATAGAAAATGAGCGGTACTAAAAGGATTTTAGTAATATAACCACTTATTTGACTTGAATCAAACCATTTCGAAACTCAGACACCTCTACCCACATCTAATAGTAGATGAAGACTTAAATCAAAGATTCATCAGGGAATCAGAAATTTAACCATGTGCAGGATGGACTACGGACTGCAATCGGGTAATTATAGCTAATGAGTCAACATGGGTGGGCTAGACCACAGACTTTAACCAGGTAATTATAACCAATAGTCGAGCATGGGTAAGCTAGACCGTAGACTTTAACCGGGTATTTGTAGCTAGAAAGCCTGAACACATGAAGCTAGACCACGGACTTTGAATGGATATCTGTAGCTAAGGAATCAAACTGAATCAGAATCAACAACCAGCCATGTATCATGGGGAGTACCCCCTAATCGAGTGTCATCAATGAACCACTTTAGCCAGAACAAAATATAACTCGAATCATCGAGAAAACTTCAAAAATAAAAAACCAACCAATAGGAGAATAGGGAATTATGGAGGTAAGATCACATGATTTGTTACTGCTTATCTAAGGCTCAGACTATTAGACTCCGGTCTGCTATATAAGTCTACAGGGAGCTAACCATCCGAAACGACGTCGGAGAAGTTCTAAGGCCCAGCGACACAAAATCGTGCATGTCTAAGGCAATACTAGTCTAAGACTAGAATAAGGCCAAACATGCTTCAAAATATATAACCACAAGCATAGTATTCATCATAGGAGCTCAACTTAAATAGTCCAACAGTTACTCGAAATAACACCCAGGGCATGGAATCTAGAAATTTAGCATGGTTGACACCCTAACCCCTCCAAACTCATACAAATCGAGAAATAATTGCCTAAAAATGCTCAGTCTCATAAGGGGAAAATCGTAGCCTACTTGTAAGCCGACCAAACGTGCTGCAACTCATGAAATCAAAGCCTCCGAGTGACCTCTGAATGCTGCCACACTATCAATAATGGAATCATAATGTTAATAAGGTCATTATGACACAAATTATCAAATTTAAAGATGGACCAATTTCGAGTCTGAAACTAAAAAATATGGGACTCGCGTTTGAAATCCTGGAATTGACCACAAGAGTAGGTTATAAACATCTTCCCAAGCTCACAATTCAATTTGATAAACAGTTAGGGTTGGGAAACTATGCAAGATAAGCATACACAAAAATTCTCATAATTTGAACTAAGAAGGTGAAAAAAGCGATAACTTTGATCAGCTATTTCTCATAAAAGACACCCCCTCCACCCAAACCAAACATACCACGATAACCTTTATGAAAACCCCACAATCTAGCCTCCAAATCACTAAAAACGGAGTAAAATTGGCCAAGTTACTATTCTCCAAAGTTCAACAAAACATCACTTCAAAAATTACTAGAATAATAGATAATTACGAATTCTTACCTCACATGAAGCTTTCCCTCGCGTTTCCAAGCTCACCACTAGATTCCCCATGAAAGTCTCTTGAATTTATACCTTTTAATTGCCTAAATTAAGCATGAAATGAAGGAAATATCGATCTTTGAAGTTGGGAGTTATGGCTAAGTTCATATTTCTAGTCCTAATAAAAAGACCAGGTAGTTGCTCTTCGCGATCGCAGGGACACGTGTCGCTATTGCGACCAGCTCCAAAAAAGACCCTCGCGATCGCAAGGGTAAGGTCTCGCGATCGCAAAAGCCAAATGGGTTAACCCCATTCAACTCTTCATTGTGATCGGGATGGCTCCTTCGCCAATGGGATAAGGAAAGACACCTGTACTAGACATCAGCTAAAATGTTGATATTTCTCAAGTTCCAATATTCCGATGGGGTGCTCGAAATTTATTTAAAATCTCATAGGCGCAAATGAGATATGCTAACCCCAAAAAATTCGACGTTCCATACTCAGTGGCGCAGTCGAAATTTACATATGAGGTCATTACGACTAAAAATAGGTCCCACACCCAAGGGCCATTTTGAGCCAAATTCCACAACTGGCCTTGGGATTAGATCGGAAGCCTCGGGAAATGAATAAAGGGTCATTCTAGATAATAGTCGACATTCCAAAACTAACTGCGATGTCAAAATTTTCATCCAAGCATTTTTTCCAAGAATGTTGATCAAAGTCAACTATAGGCCAAATTTCAAAGGCAAAAGAGCCAAATGGTCCTAAGCTCATACCAATTTTCTTGATACTCGTGCCGACCATGCTTCTAGCCTAATTTGGCCATTCCAGAGGTGATGGAACCAAAATAATTTTGTTCTGAGTTCTTTTTCCTAAAGTTATGATCGATATTAGTTTTTTCAAGTTATAACAACTCCAAAATAGAGAAATAGACCTAAAACCCTAACGAACGACTAGGTGACCAAACAGTCAGTGCCAACAAGTCATAAATGACTTGGGGTCACTACAAGAATGCTCTAAATGATGGAATGAATACTTAAATCCAAAAATGATATGAGGGTCAATACAACATCTACTACTAAAAGAATTTTCGTCCATAAAAGTAAGCGTCAAGAAGTACCTCAAGGCCGAAATAATCCGGGGAATAGTGTTGCATCTCAAGCTAGATCTCCCAAGTATCCTCATCGATTTGATGATGCCTCCAACTGACCTTAACCACAACAATGGATTTGGGATGCAACTGTTTGACATCTCTGGCCAAAATTATAACTAGCCTCTCAATATAGTCCAAACAACCATCCAATTCAACCACATCATAGTGAAACACATGGGACTCATCTGGAACATACCGGCACAGCATCGAAATATGGAAACTAGATGAATAGCTAAAAAGGTTGGGGGAAAAGCTAACTCATATGCAACTTTGCCAACTGTCCTCAATATCTCAAAAGGACAAATATACCTGGGCTAAGCTTGCCCCGCTTCCAAAACCTCACCAAGCCCTTTATGGGCAATATACAGATGGGGCCATTTGTATATTGAAGTGGTAGCTATTGGTACATAGTCCGAGGACCTAGCCTATATTCTAGTTGGAGCTGCATAAAATTTTTGTTGGTCTCATCTATCTTGAGCATCGGCTCTGCCTCCTGGCCTGCCTCCTTGGGGACCTCCTAGTGCACTCTAATGACCACCCCTGCGGTTTTAACCCTAGCCTCTGTCTCTAACTAGAGCTGTTGGTGCTGGCATGGGTCTACCTACTTATGAGATAGTAAGGCTAGCCTGTGCTGAGGGCATTTGCGGGACTAGTAATCTAGCTTTGTGCACTCATAGCCCCCCTGGGAATATTGGATGAAAGCTGGAGGTCGGCCATGCCAGCCTGAAGAAATCATTTATAAACTACTTCAGCCCTGAATTAGACTAGCACTAGGACAAATCTAATGGTGCTGATCACTCTCTGAAGTCTGAAGAGAGGCCTGGAAGGGGTGGCTGGATTGAACTGTCTAAAATATCTAGAGAGATCTATCATAGGACTCCCGAGATCTAAAGCTGCTCCCACCAAGGCTATCCTTCTGTCTAACTCTCTTTTCGCTTTTTCCTTGGACCTCCAGATGAAGCTACTCGAGCATGCAGTCAAGGTCTACCACCTCCATAAATGAGCAGCCCATTGAGACTAAATATTGAGTCTCGATTCGTAGCTAGAGCCTTAATCCCCTAAAGAAGCATAAAACTCTCTCCTCCTTTATGGGTAATATAATGGCGGCATGCCTGGAAAGTTAATGGAATCGAGCCTCGTACTCAGATACGGTCATGGATCCCTAATCTAATAGGGAGAAATGATCTCAAAGTTTATCTCTGATGTTCCTAGGGATAAATTGGGCTAAGAAGGCTTCCAAAAACTAAGCCCATGTGATATGTAGAGACCTAGTTGGCCTAGTATCCAAATATGTATGCCACCACTATCAGGCGGGACCGTATAGTTAGTGAGCAATGAAGTCATCTCCTCTCGACTCCACTAAACCCAAAGTCTGTAGCCTCTCGTGCCAAGTAATTAGAAACTCATGGGTATCCTTACCAACAACATAAAAAATATCGATGATAATAGTCTAAAAAAACACCCCCAGCATTATTTAGTCCCAGAGTGGCATGACGCCCTCCAAGTCATCAGGATAAGTGGTCGGTACAAGTGTTGCTAGTATAGGTTGGTCCTGTGGTACTAGAGTAGCGGGAACTAGGGCCTCCTGCATAGCCCTAATGGCAACAAGAATCTGGGAAAATATCACCTATAGGTCCAGAGCTGCGACTGGCTTGGGCGGTGGCTGGGATGGTTCCATGCCTATCGGGTGCTAATGTGATAGAGCTACTAATGGCTCCATCTTTGGCTCTAGAGTCTTCTCTCGATCTTGGGCTGGTGCTTCAGCCCTGGCACGATCTTGAGGTTGGTCTCTACCTCCAGCATGCATGTGAGTCATCCTCTAAAAGAGTGGAAGAAGTTAGATTTCCAGAAACCAACAAGACACACACTGCATAACATCGATAATAGAGAGACATTCCTAAAGGCATCTGGTAGCCTCCCTAGGAGAAATCACAGACGTCTTTACGCCGATCCACAAGACTCTACTAGATGTTAGATCTGTAAAGGTAAGACTGGTGAACTTAGGGATCTGATACCTACTTGTCACGACCCGATTTCTCAGGTCATGATAGCACCTACTATGGCCCACCAGTAGATAAGCCAACCCATACTGCAAAACAATAAATAATGGTATGTCAGGTTAGAAGACTAGTAATTGAATCTAAAATAGTAAACTAGTAATAAACATACAATGAATGGGAAGAATCAACTAAATATCTATACATATACATACAAAAGGATCCCTCCCAGAACCTGAAAGTCACATATACAAAGCTGCTAACAAAAGAGTACAAGTCCTAAAAGTGGATCACGGAAACCGAGATGTCTCAAAAAGCAAAAAATAGGCAAAATATATAATCAAAAAGAGATGTGTAAATCCAAAAAGTAGTATAATCACCCTAGCATCTGATCACGACCACAACTAGCTTGAATCAATGCCGGTTAATAGTACTCAGACCTGTATCACAAAATAGATGCAAAGTGTAGTATGAGTAGAAAAATAATAGGTACCCAGTAGGCATCATAGACCAACTGAGAAAGATAAGCAAAAGTAAACTGAAATGCAGGTAAAAGATCATAACCAAAGACAGGGAAAGAAGTAAATGTAGGTATGTACATGAGTGTACCAACAAACAAGGAGAAAGAATCTATCTAACTCCGGTGGGCCCCTATAAACCCAATGGGTATGCTCGTTCATAATTAAAGAGTAACTACTAGCACGGATTCCCATAAGCTTGACAGATGCAGAAATAACTTACAGAAAATAAACAGGAAACAAAATGATTTCAATTATATCACCACTTCGCGAACTTGAACTGAACCATTTCCAAACTCTAATACCTCAACCCATAGTAGAGAGTAGATGAAGACTTAAACCAATGATTCTTTAGGGAATTAGGAATTTAACCATGTGTAAGCTGGACCACAAATAGTAACCGAGTAACTATAACAAATGAGTCGATATGAGTTGGCTACATCGCAAAATTTATTCAGGTAATTGTAACTAAAGATCGAGCACGAGTAAGCTAGACCATGAACTTTAACTAGGTATTTATAGCTAGGAAGCCTGAACACATGTAAGCTGGACCACAGACTTTGACTGGGTATCTGTAGCTAAGGAGCCGACACAAGTAAGCCGGACCACAGACTTTGATCGGGTATCTATATCTAAGAAATCAGACCACATTAGAATCAACGACCAGCCGTGCGTTATAAGGAATACCCCCAAATCGAGTCTCATCAAGGCACCACTTCAGCCCTAACCAAATACAACCTAAATCTTTGAGAAAACTTCCAAAATCAAGAACCGAGCGATACAGGACCAACCGGAGAATAGGGAATTATAGAGGTAGGATCAGAAGTCGAGTTATTGCCTAGCTAAGGCTCTAACTATCAGACTCCGGTCTTCTATAGTAGTTTACAGGGAGCTAACCATCTGAAATAACATTGAAGAAGTTCTAAGGCCCAACAATACCAAAATCACGCAAGTCTAAGGCAGCACTAGTCTAAGCCTAGACTAAGTTCAAACATGCTTCCAAATATATAACCACAGGCACAATATGCATCACAAGAGTTATGGTTAAATAATCCAACAATTACTCGAAATAATATCTATGGCATGAAATTTAGGAATTTAGCATGCTCACCACCCGAAGCCCTCCAAACTCATATAAATCAATTAACAATTTCCTAAACATGATTAGTCTCATGAGGGTAAAACTGTAGCCTACCTGTAAGCTGACCACGCACGCTCAAACTCACAAAACCGAAGCCTTTCCCTTCAGAACGGTCTCCAAATACTGCCACGCTTTCAACAATAGAATCATAATGTTAATATGGTTGTTTTGACGCTAAGATTATCGACTTTAGATACTGACCAATTTTGTAGTCTAAAATGGGAAATGTGGGACCCATGTTCGAAATCACAAAATTGACCCCAAAATTAGGTTCTAAACATCTCTCCAAGCTTACAATTCAATTTGATAAATAGTAAATGGTTGGGAAACTATGCAAGATGGGCATGCAAGAAAATTCTCATAATTTGAACTAAGAAGGTGAAAGAAAGTAACAACTTTGATATGCTATTTCTAATGCACCCCTATAACCCAAACAAATCATACCATGATGATAGTTATGAAAAACCCCACAATCTAGCTTTAAACATCACTAAAAATGGAGTTAAATTGGACAAGTTATAAGTCTCCAAAGTTTAATAAAAATCACTCCAAAATTCACTAGAACAATAGCTAACGTTAAGGGGTTAAGGAGGAAACAAGAGGCTGAAGGTTGTATACGAGAGGTTGAAGCCGATATGATGCCAATGTATCCTCATCTCTTTTCTTTCATTCCTCATTGAGGTAATGAGTTCCTTCATGATTCAATCCCTCTAATCCATGCATTTTAGTCATTGTCATATTGTTATACCCTGTATATTTGTGCTTTTGAACACTTTCTTAAGCTTCTTGAAAGGTGCCATGTGATCAATATTAATTCTAATGTTATCATATAACTCTAAGGAAGGGAGGATGTGATGCTCCATAGTAGTGAAGGTTGGAAAAAGAGTTATAAGGATTGGAAGGGAGTTGGAGGTCAAGTAATAAGTCGTTGGACTCGATCTACTTGCATAAGCTACCAACTTGGATGTCTTATATAACTAAACTACTTGAGTACACGTCGAGCTTAATTAAAAAGGATTACATAGGTTCTTAAAGTGAGATGAAATTACGAATACATGGAAGAGGAGGAAGGAGGCGTAGCACCTACTCAGAAGTCACCTACTTAGGGTGGGTCCCACATGGCCATGTGGCTGCATGGGATTGGTTGCATGAGGTGACGTGGCTACCTAAGGTTGTGATACGTGTTACCCTTAGGGGTTGGCACATGTCACTCTCCAAAAGGGTGTATATATATGTATGGATGACTAAGACTTCATTTGTTCATCTTTACAACTTAGAAAAATAAGAGAGAGTTGAGAGGAAAAGCTGAAGAGCAAGAGAAGAGGGCTACAGGTTGCTTCAAGAAAAAAAGTAAGGCCCAATTTCATTCTATGAATTAATTATTTAAGGTATCCTACAGTGATATGAAGGTGTTTAACAATATAAAATTTATAGCTGGGGTTTTGAGGAGGTTTTCGTTCTTGTCAACAAATCCGTTTTCGGAATGGGACTGTTGTTAGTAATACTAGTATAACTCCTTGTGTAAAGCTTCGTTTCTAGTGATTCAAAATGTTTTGGAAATATATTTCACATGGATATAACTTTAATTGGACTCTAAAACCCATTTTTGCTTTTATATACTCGAAAAAGGATGATGAAGTATAGATGAGGTGCTGTCCAGATTTCATTTTGGAAATCCTACACGGGCTGCTGTTGGTATTTTGGGCATATGTTTTTGTAAGTAATTGATGTAGGGATGATTTGAAATCTTATGTGACCCTAAGACATATGTATATAACTTTCATTGAGGACACAAAGCCTGTTTCCACCAATTACCCCTTCGAAACTAAGCGACAATACAAGATAGTAGGCTGTCCAGAATTCACATTTTGATAGTTTTAAGCAAGTTGTTTCGGGGTTTGTATTATGTAATGTTGAAGTGAATTACTTGTGTGTATGCTGATAGTTGTTGTTGTTATTTTTCTGTAGTTATTAAGAGTGTAATTGGAAATTCGGATAGGGCATATTATGGGGGAGATGCTACCCAATTTTCGTTAACTCCTTAACTAGTTAAGAAACTAGTCGAGAAGGCGAACAAGGGGTTGAGTTCTATGAATACTCATGTGTAACCTAAGATGCTAGAAAGATAAGGGTTATTGATACTTGCATTTCTTCCATGTTAACTAGGTTTGGAGGGAGACGACGTGAACGTGGTTAAGAGAAGTCCGTAAGAGGTATGTAAAGCCTGTCTCTCTTTTCTTTTGGGCATGTCTTAGATTTAAGTGGCAAATGATATGTGTATGAAGCCTGGGGTAATTATATTCATGAGCTCTGAACATGATTCATGATTCATAATTCGTGTTCACTGTTGAATGTTAAGACTCTTAAAGTAGATAAGCTTATATTCCTCAAGTTTTCTATATGCTGAAAAGTAGTGTATGTAAAGTTATTTTTCCTCTCTTTTGGAATGAATTAGATGTAAATATTATGTATATGAAGTTTGAAGTTATTCCACTCTTAAAACTCTGAGTGTGAGTTAAGTCTCTTGTTCACTTCCTACTGATTAAAACTCCTGTAACAAGTTGACTCATTACTTTTCAAGTCTTCCATGTGATAGGAAGTGGTACATGTAAAGCTTGTCTTTTCCTACTTCAAGAAAGACTAAGCTATAGGTACTATAGAACATGGATTTGGATATAGCCCCATTTATAGATTCTGGATGTAACTCATGACTTGTACTCACTTTTGAATGATAAGGGTCTTAAAGTAGTTGAACTACGACCCTCGAGCCTTCTATAGGCTGAATAGTGATGGAATGTGTAATCTTCTATACCTAGGGGCTCTTAAATATGATTTATGGTGATATCTAAGGGATGTTTGACATGTTACAGAGTTTTACGTGCACATATATGCATTATAATATATATGGATCGGGCCGAACGTACCTCAACACATTTTTCTATGTAAGGATCGGGCCGTACGTTCCACGGCATATTATGCTGTTTTTGGATTGGGCTATCGTACCTTAGCATTGTTACATGATATACAGATCAGGCCATTGTTCCTTGACATTGTTATATGATATACGGATCGAGTCATCATTCCTCAACATTATTATAAGATATATGGATTGGGCCATCATTCCTCGGCGTGTACTTTGTATAGACATAGATTGGGTTGTACGTTCCACAATGCTAATGGTATAAATATTCTTATGATGGAAAAATGATTTAGTTATTACACAAGTCCCCGAACGGGCCAGATACAGTACGTGATGATAGCATGTATGCCTTTATTTTATAAGATGCAGGTACAGTAGATGGCTAAATGTTATACTTGCCCCCTACATCCCTATTTTAGCCGTTGTCTCAGTTATGATATTTTATGCTTTATATACTCAGTACATATATCGTACTGACCCTCCTTTTCTCGGGGGGATGTATTTTATGCCATAGGTATATATGTTTATTTTAGGGACCGACCAACTTAGGATTTCCACTCAGCTATGTCGGAAGTGCTCCACTATTCTAGAGCCTAGGTTTTGGTGTTGACATTTTAATATATATATTTGTTTATTCAGGAGTACAGAGGGGGCCCTATCCTGTCATATGTTACTGTTAATACTCTTAGAGGTCTGTAGATATGTGTGTGGATTATACGTATAAGTTCTATTCAGTTATGTCTATGTGATGTATTATAAATATCAATATACTATGGTAGCCTTGTTGTCTTGTACGCCCTTTCATGACAAGATACAAATGAAAGAGGCTACAAGTATATGAAAATGCTATGACCCACTAGGGTTCTTATGTATAGTTCGTATATTAATTGTTACATCTGATAATTAAGTATACGGGGGTCCAAGTCGGACTCCAATTGTGGCCTACGGGTTGGGTCATGATACATATTTTCATATGCATGCATGTTCCTAAAATGAGTTTTAAAGTAATGTTTTAGCTTGGGATTGAATATTCCATGTTTCTATGCATTTTTGATATATTTTGCATTTATATTGGGATGATATGTATCTTTATGAAGCTATTCTTAATAGTTTGAGACCCTTTCAATGACGAATGTTTCCAATGGGGAGATATTATAATACCTCAGAAGTTGAAAAGCCAGAAATCAAAGTTTCAAGAAAATTTCACAAAGCTTGCAGCTTTTTATGTTTTCTCAAACCACGTTGATGGGTCGTGGAGATCACCACGGGCCATGGGAGTGAGTTGGGAAAGGGGAAATGGGGTAAAAGTTCACAAGAGGGTCTACGACCCATGGTGGACACCATGGACCATAAACTTTCCTGTGGACTTACCCCTCAAAGCCTCAAATATATTAGGTTCCACAAAGCCCTTTGATGGGCTGTTGAAGGCTTCACAGGCTATAGTGAGGTTCATGTAGGAGCAGCAGTTGCACCCAAGGAAAGGGTCATTTAATAAAAGGGTCTACGACCCGTGGAGCATTGAACATGCCATAGAGATGCCTGTAGAAAGTCACCCTTTAGTAGTCAAGGTTCACGAGCTGCTTCATAGACCATGAAGGGCTATATGGTCCTTGAAGACCATACATTTAGAGGTCCCAATGAATAAGTTTTAGGTTGTTTAAGTATTTCCCCATTCTTTCAATAATGTATTTGGATAGTTTTTGGGACAAATTTTATTCTATTAACTATCCCAGACGCTCTAAATTCCCTCATTCACTTTCATTCACCCTAAACACAAATCATCTCTCTAAAAGTTCTTCTCTCATGTTCATCTTCTTCCTCAAGCAAGGTTTCAAGATTTTCCAAGTTTAAGTCTTTAATTCGAGTGCATTTAGGGCTTTGATTTAACCAAGGTATGTTGGAATTCATTTATGGATCCTTCCATCCATGTTGTCCCAAAGGTTTTTCCCAAATTCTTCTTTCATGAATTAACTTCTAGCCCTAATTGTTATTAAATTGCATTGAGTTAATTTAATTGTGATTTATTTCAATGTTTATGATTCAATCATGCATTTTTCAAGTTGAATAACATGTTTTCGAATGATTTTTTATAGACCCATACATCATACTATTTTCTAGTATGAATTTAAAGAATTATGTTCATGATTGATAAATAATTTTATTAATGATTTATGAAAGGCTATGAAGGACTTATTAATGACTCATGAAAGATGTTTTCAATGAATTTTAAAAATATTATAAAGGTTGTGAAGGAATTTTCTCACACACTCATGTTAAAGATGGTGAAAGAATTTCTCACCGACATACAGATTCATAAAAATGAAAGGTTTTCTTCTATGAACCATCATGTTAGGAGCTACTCTTACGATTATTTTATGATGTTGGATTGATATCTATTATTACCTTTGATAATGATGTTATTAATTATGATTTATGACTTTTGTTGGATATTGACTAACCACCAAGAGGACTTTGAGGTGGGGATCAGTCCGGAAGCTCAAAGAGTCACCAAGTGAACTCTAGTCGCAACCTCTAGTCCCTAACTACGTTGCTCAAGTAGGTTTTCCTTTATGGCTTAGCTAGTGGATACATTAATACCTCAAAGTCAAAGAGGTTCTCACGGATTCTAGTTTGGAAAGTAACCTCTCTCTTCTCAATGTGAGAGTTATATAGAATTCCATGTTACAGCTCATATGGTGTTAAATGTCGGTTAAGTTCTTATCCCACAAATGTATATAAAATGGTACAAGTCCTCAAGATGTCTATGATGCATTGACCACATGATATAATATGTTTCAAATGTTTTCAAGTTTCCCTCATGTTTTAAGATATTGGTCAAGCATCCCATGTTCATATTGGCTATGTTCAATTATAATTGTTCATGCATTCTTCTCACATAGTTAGTGAATTATATGTACTAACACATACGTTTTGCCAACATTGTATCATAATGTATGGTCTGGTGATTATCACAAATCTCCTACTCGTAGCTAGAGTTTGAGCACTATTCTCTTAGTGTTGTTGAGTCTTCATGATTGGTGAGCTAGATGTTGTATCGCATATTTATGACACTTTTAAAACTCAAAATGGTGGATTAGTGTTGTTGCAAGTTTGTTTTTGTAGATATGATATTTGTTTTGTCAATTTTGCAGGAAAACTAAGTAGCACATGAGTTTGTATAATTTTTGTCACGATTCAAGCAAGGCCATAAATTCGGCATGGCGATCGAAACCCCAACGGACTTTAACCTAGTCTCTTAGCATATCAAAATTTGATATAAGGTAACACGATAAACCATAAATAAGTATAAGATCAAATTAGAAGTGCAAACATAATATCAAATCAAGAAAGGCACTAGACAACATAGACTCTACATATACTTTGTCAACAATGCCTCTAACATACTAAGATAGGCGAGGGATGAGACATGTCCCTAGTTCACTCTCAATGTAAAATATAGTTTTTCCAAAAGAAAATAAACTCATAATCATGCCCTCGAATAGATGAGGACTCTCCAATGTTGGAGTAAAGCAACTCAATCTAGCCACATAGAGTATAGATGTGATTGTCGACCCCTACATTTTGATATAATGTAGGCAAAAATATGCGTTAGTACATTTGAATGTACTGAGTATGCGGGCATGCTAAGAATTGTAAAATATGAGATGCAATGAACAAATAACATACATGCTGTAAAATGATAAATAGAGTTATGAGAAAATCATGAATGATCAAGGCATTTAAAAAGGGCATGTGTAAGATCATAAGGAATACATAATAAAAGAATACATATATGGGATATACCCGTAACTGACAATAAGACCACGCAAGCGAAAACATGGAATCCCAATATCTACTCATACATTAGGGAAAAAAGAACCCTACTTGCCAATGTAGAATTCTACCCCACTAGGTGGGTCATGAACATGTGCTTTGTGTGGATCTACTAGCTAGGCCATAAAGGCAACCTATGGTTGTACATAGTTATGACACTAGAGACTTTATATAAGGACACCATAGGTCGAGCCCCTACCTCAAGCCTCATTCGGTGCTAAGTCGCAATCCCACTGCTAGGCCATAAAGGCAACCTATGGTTGCATATATTTTTAAGCTTGATCATAGAGTTCATAGTTCGTGGAATAGCTCATTTTCATAACATAAATGTAATGTGGGTAAAAGCCTTCCATCATCAGAATCTTACTTTCATGAGAAATAGTATTAGGTTCCCAGATCACCATTTTAGGATCCTAAGTCACCTTTTGTCATAAGATTGCATTTAAATCATACTTTGAGCATCATTGTAATAATAATCCAACTCATCATATCTCGTACATAATTCATTTCAAAATCCTCAAATCATAAGTTCATAATTGTACTTGAAAATAGCACTATGAATGGGTCTTTGTAAATCAACTTAAAATCATGCAATTCGAATTGATTCATACATAATAGAAAAAATTAAAAAAAGTTTAATCATAATTGAATTGATTCAATGCAAAATTCAATAAAATCCTAGAATCATTGAAATTGAATTTTTGATTGAAAAAAGTGAACTTTTGGGACTCCTTGGATGGAAGGAATTCATGGATAATTATCCAACATGCCTTGGTAATAAAGGCCCTAAGAAAGCTTGAAATCCTTGAAGAACTCTTTGGAACCCTATCTTCTTCTACATTGAGCTTGAAAGAATTTGGGAGTTTTAAGAGGTTATGAGAGAATGAGTAAAACTAGGGAAAATTTAAAGGGTGTGGGTAGTTATAGGTCATAAATAAACCCAAAAATAGTCCAGGTTCATTGCAGCAAAAATGGGAAAGGATAATAATACCCCTCATTATACCTTCTCGAAAGACCTTACGAGTGGCCATCTTCGACTAATTATTTGGTCTACGGGTCGTCAAAGTATTGTACCAAAATAAGAAGCTACTAGAATTGAGATTCGGTCCCTACGACTTGCATCTATGACTCCTCAAATCTTACATGAATCGTACAAACATTTCATCAAATCTGCCCACACTTAGCTAAAAATTCTTAATTCAGGGCTGCCTCTATGAGTCCAATCAATGA
Source organism: Solanum dulcamara (assembly GCF_947179165.1). Lineage (NCBI taxonomy): Eukaryota > Viridiplantae > Streptophyta > Magnoliopsida > Solanales > Solanaceae > Solanum > Solanum dulcamara. The sequence continues at coordinate 35,253,183 of NC_077246.1, read as the reverse complement.
CTCGTAAACTCCTCTACGACTTGTCCAGTTAAGTTGTTTCAAAAGTAATGAGGCTTGTCATTTTTCTAAAAATTAGACATCAACCTACAGATCATTTCTTCGAGTCATAAACTGACTCATAAACACCCATCTACACTTAGTTAAATTTACTTCCTCAATATCAATCCTACAAGTCACTCTTACGACCCATAGGAATTCCTACAACATATAGGTCCCTTCGTGTATACTGAATAGTCCACTTTCTTAGATTTTTTCCTTCTTTTCTACTTTTCAATTTTTGGGGCCTTAAAATATCTCCCTCTTGGGATCATTCATCCCCGAATAATACTCAACTAGCATGGAAAACATACAGAAAGAGGACTAGCGGCCCAACATGCATGCAAAGATGTATAGACCCTGAGATTTTCAAACTTAGAATAAAACATGACTTTAAAACCGACTTCATGAACATGTATTCATATGAGAGACCTAGGAAGCTGAAACGTAGGAATTTCGGCAATTAGAGCTATAACAACCTCATATCTTGGGCTTGAGAGGAAGGAAAGAGATACAAATATTTATTCATCATGTCCGCTTCCCTTTCCCATGTAGGACTCTCCACATGTTGATTTCTCAACAATACCTTGACGGACGCAAACTCTTTGTTTCTTAACCTCTTCATTTGTCGGTCTAAAATTTCTACTGGAACCTCCTCATAAGTCAAGTTTTCTTTAACACTCACTTTTTCCAATGGTATAATGGAATTTGGATCATCCATAAACTTTCTCAACATCGATACATGGAACACCGGATGAACCATAGCTAAATCTAATGGAAAGTCTAACTCATATGCCACATTGCCAATACGCTTCAAGATTTTATAGGATCTCTTATACCTAGGAATCAATTTCCCTTTATTACCAAAATGTATTACACCCTTCATGGGTGAAACCTTCAAATAGACTCAATCATCCACATCAAATTCAAGGTCTCTTTTTCTTATGTCTGAATATGACTTTTGACGACTTTGAGACATCTTCAATCTTTCTCTTATGAGCCTTACTTTCTCCATTACATCTAATACCAAATTGGGACAAATAAATGCCATCTCCCCCACTTCAAACCATCCTATAGGATACCTATATTTTCTCCCATACAAAGCTTAAAAATAAGCCATTTGGAAGCTAGAATGATAACTATTATAATAATCAAACTCCATCAATAGTAAATGCTTATCCCAACTTCCTTTAAAATACATTACACATTCCATCAACATATCCTCCATAGTTTCAATCATTCTTTTGGCTTGATCATCGGTTTGAGGATTAAAATGGTATTTAATTTGATTTTGTACCAAGACCCATTTGGAACAATTTCGAAAAATGTGAATTGAGTACCTCAATCTAATATAATATACAAGGGAACTCCATGAAGCTTTACCAATTCAAAAATATATAACTTAGTATAATATTTAACACTATAAGAAATATTAACGGATAAAAAATGTGCTTACTTAGTCATTCGCTTCACAATAACCCAAATAGAATTATGTTGCCTTCTAGTACAAGGAAAACTCATCACTAAGTCCATATTATCTTCTTCCCACTTCAAAGTTGGATTATCAATGTCTTAAGATAAACCTCCCAGTTTTTGATGCTCAACCTTTTTTATGCCATTCTACCAATACACTTTCCTCAAATCACGATACTTCTTAGTAGATCCCGAATGAATCGAATACCGAGAACTATGAGATTCACACAATATCAATTCTTTAAACCATCAACATTAGGTAATGATAAACACCCTTAGTAATGAAGTACCCCATATACCCCCATGATAAAACTCAATCGCTTTTTTGGCAATCGACTTCTTTAACTCAACCAATACCAGATCATTGTCTTGCTTGTTCTTAATATTTGCCAGAAAAGATAATTCCGAGTCATTATGAACAAGAACATCCCCATCATTAGAATCAACCAAAGGAATACCTAAATAAGTTAATACATGTACATCCTTAACAAACTCTTTCTTACCCTCAACAATATGAGCAACACTATTTATGGACAACCGACTAAGAGCATCGACAACAACATTAGATTTTTCTAGATGGTACAACACACTCATATCATAATTTTTTAATAGATCAAGTTATCTCCTTTGCCTAAGGTTCAAGTCTCTTAGGATAAACACATATTGCAAATTTTTGTGATCAGTGAAGTTATTACATGCACCCCATAAAGATAATGACACAAAACTTTCAATACAAACAAAACCACCGCAAGTTCAAGATCATGGGTTGGATAGTTTTGTTCATGAACTTTGAGTTTCCTAGAGGCATATTCTATAACTTTACCATGTTGTATCAAAACACAACCCAAATCAATAGGTGAGGCATCATAATAGACAATAAACCCATTAGAACCTTTTGGTAATGTACATATAAGAGTCTATGTAAGACGATTCTTCAATATTTGGAAACTTTACTCATATTTGTCCAGCCATTGAAACTTCACTATTTTTTGTGTCAACTTGGACAAAGTCGAAGCAATAGATGAGAACCCTTCAACAAACCTTCTATAGTATCCAGCTAAGCTCAAAAAGCTTCTAATATCCGAAGGAGACAATAGGCCAATTATTCACCACCTCCATTTTCTTTGGATCAACCTTAATTCTATCACAAGACACCACATGGCTAAGAAATACAACTTTTCTTAGCCGAAATTCGCACTTACTGAACTTGGCAAATAGTTACTTGTCACTTAGAGTTTGTAACACAATATTCAAGTGACCAAAATGTTCTTCCTCATTTTTGGAGTAAATCAACATATCATCAATAAAAACCACCACAAACATATCTTCGTACGTCTTAAAATCCGATTCATCATATCCTTGAAGATAGAGGGAGCATTAGTCAACCCAAATGACATGACTAAGAATTCAAAATAGCCATACCTTATTTGAAATTCCATCTTGGGAATATCACACACCTTTACCCTTAATTGGTGATAACCGAAATTGTGATCAATTTTATCGAAGTAACTTTCCCCTTGCAATTAGTTAAACAAATCACGTATCCTTCAAATTGTGATACTTATTCTTTATGGTGACCTTATTGAATTATTGGTAGTCTATACACATTCAGATCGAGTCATTCTTCTTCCTAACAAATAATATGGGAGAACTCCATGGTGAAATACTTGGCCTTATGAAACCATTATCCAACAAGTTCTTCAATTGATCTTTCAAGTCCTTAAGTTCCATCGGAGCCATATGTTAAGGAAGAATAGAAATAGGTTGAGTACCGTGAAGGAGATCTATACCAAAATCAATTTACTTTTTGGAGAAACACCGAGAAAATCATTGGGAAACACACCGAGGAATTCATTGACAATAGGAACTGACACAAGAGTAGGAGTTTCAGAATCAATATCCCTAACACGTACTATATGATAGATGCTCCCATAGAAATCATTTTCCGGGGTTTTATACATGAGATGAATCAACCCTTAAATCATATAATCATTCCCCTTCCATTCAAGAACTGACTTATTAGGAAATTTAAACTTGATCATAGGCATTCTACAATAAATAGATGTATATGAGGCATGTAACTAATGCATACCAAGAATAACGTCAAACTCAGATATGTCAAGTTCAACAAGATCATAAGGAATAATTTTATGCAAAAGTGACATGGCACAATTTATATAAATCCTCTTGTCTAACACCGAGTCACCAACGGGAGAATCAATTGAAAAAGTCTCTAACAAAATTTCAGAGCACACATCAAATCTCATAGTAAGGTAAGGAGTAACAAAATACAAGTTGGCATCTATATCAATCAATTAATATACATCAAAGTTAAAGACCCGTACCATACCCCTAATAACATGAGAAGTCTCCTCCATATCTAGCCTAGCATGAAGAGCATACAATCGGTTAATCCATTGACCATCTTTTGGTAACCTTGGGTACCTTGTTGCACTTTCCCTCCATGAGCAACTTAGGCTTGAGGAAGACCTTCTCTACCTCTATTAGCAATATTTGGGCATTTAGATTATTTGTGGCCCATCTTTCCATATCCATAGAAAGCACTTATTCTAATCAAATACTTTCCTCTATGATTTTTCCCACGCTTAGCACAGGGGAAAAGTAGTACCACTAACATTCACACCTCCACCTTGAAACTTAGGGTATGAAACCATATATCTATCAAACCTTTGGCCCGAATCTTAAGATGAACCTTGTCCTTTGACTCTTTGGCATTGTTGAAAATAGACATTACCACCATTGGTCTTAGTATTTAAGAATCCACCTTCAAACCTAGCCCTCTTGGAGTTTCTCATCTTTATCTCCTTAAATTTTGCTTCTTCAATTTGTTCGACAAATATAATGAGCCTAGATATGTCCCTTTCCTTAACAATCATGGCAGTTCGGCATTCCTTTGCAAACAAGTCAGATACCCCCAACATGAATTAGCTTATTCGGTCACGTGGATCAACAGCCAAATGAAGAGCATACTTGGATAGGTTGGTGAACATAAGAGCATATTACCTCATACTTATGTTTCCTTGTTTGAGATTTCTTTACTCGATCACGTTTGCGTCACTTAGCTCAAGTTGGATGAAAGTATCAAGAAATTCAAGCTTAAACACTTCCCAACCAATAGAACCCTCATCAACTCTCTCAGACTTCCATTAATTGTACCATACTTAGGCAACACCCTTGAGTTGGTAGGCTGCCAACTCCTCCTTTTCTCCTTAAGTCACCCCCAGTATAGTCACCATCCAATACACTTCATCAAGGAATTCTTGGGGGTCTTCATCTATCTTTAAATCATGGAATTCAGGAGAGTTCATACTTGATTTATTTGTCACTCTAGATGCCGTAGTAGGAGCATTAGGTGAAGCAACCACACTTTGGTTGGTCAGAAGGTGAGCTAATAAGTGATGGTGGTACAGAACCCCGCATTAGTTACTTGGTCGGGTAGAGGACCATTATCTTGAGGGACTGGAGGAGCTTAGTCTCAATTAGCATCAACCCCTCTTTACATGTACTCTACTAGGAGGCATTCTTTTAAAATCACAAAAAACAATCATTAGAGAGAGAAAGTCTTAGAGTACACTCTATCACACGACATAGATCATGAAAGAATTGAAAATTTCCTAAAAAATTGCCTTAAAGCCTCCTATTCATAGATGTGGCATGCTTCACATCCATGAATAAAACTCTAATTAACGTGGCATGTTGGACTCCCTTGGACACTCTTAAATGTTATGCTCTGATACCAACTTTGTCATGACCCAAGCTAGGCCGTAGGTGCAACACAATGATCGAAACCTCAAAAGTCTCCAACCTAGCCTCTTAATAACCTATAATAACCTCTTTCATCTTAACTTTGATCATCCTCATAACTTCAACCTTGAAATCATAATCTCAAATTTAAATACTTGAAGACTTTCATTCTAAGTCATTTAACTCATAATCAACTCATAAACTCATCTTTAACTGATAATCATAACTTGGAAATATCTTTATGCATGCGCATCTATAAATAACCTTAAAATTATGTAATTTATATGAGAACATACATATAATGATCATCAATAACATCTAAAACAAAATTAACTCAATCCAATGCAATTTATCAAAATTAGGGTTTTTAATCAATTATAAATTGAATGAAAATTTGAGAAATCTTTGGGAATTAATGGGTGAAAAGGGCCTAGCTTGAATTTGGAGAGAAACTTTGAGAGACTCTTGTTCTTTGCCTTAGACAAATATTGGGAGAATGAATTTAATAGGAGGAGAATTTGACGAATTAAATATTTATCGACTTTGAAGTTGGCCTTAAATATATCAATGTTAATTGAATCAAACTTTAGAAAAGACACAATTTCCCTTCATTAAACTCCGAAATTTAAACGTACAAACCAAATCCTACGGGTTGTCTGAGGGATGATGAGCCATCTAAATGAATCATCCTACAGGTCTTACAAAAACTCTTAAAATTGAGTCTGAAGTTTGGAGATGGGTCAAGTTTATGACCCGTCAACTTGAAAATAAGTCATTCTTGAGGCTCGTCCTGCATGTCCCAAAAATTTGTAAATTATAGGGTCTCTGAAGTTATGTGATAGATGGTTCTTACGACCTATCATAATTTCTACGACTCTTCCTGCGAGTCGTATTCTTGTCCTTGGGGAAACGTTTGAACAAGGCTTCTGAAGTCATCCTATGGGTCATAAACTGAAGAATGGACCGTAATCATGATATGTAGGACCTCCTTTTAAGTTTGTTCATGACTAACCACCATGACTCCATCTATGACTCATTTCTATTGGTTGTGGGAACTTCTATGACTCGTAGAGACGGTCGCAAACTTGTGTCTAGTTCAGGATTTAAGAATTTTCTCCTTGTTACCAACTTTTGAACTAACGGGGCCTTACAATATCTCCCCCTTAGAAATATATGTCCTCAAATGAGATTAACTTATTATAGGAAGGACATAGAAAGAGGTCTAGAAACCCAACAGCGTAATGATGACATTTTAAAATGCATGGAACATGAAAACTTCCACTTAACATAAAATCATGACTTTAAAATTAACATGCAAGCATATGAATGACATAGGAGAACTTAATTCGTAAAAGTTCAATTAACTTGAATAAGGAAAACTTACTATTTTAGGATTGAGTATAGGGAAAGAGCTACGGGTGTCGTTTCATCATATCCACCTCTGCTTCCTAAGTAGCACTTTCTACTTGTTGATTCCTCTATAATACTTTGACAGACACAACTCCTTTATTTCTTAACTTCTTAACTTGCCATCTAAGATTTCCACCGGAATCTCTTCATAAGTCAAATCCTCCTCAATACTTAAATCTTTCAATGGCACAATGGATCTTGGATCATCAACGAACTTTCTCACAAACACATGAAATAACTAGTGAACCATAGCTAACTCAAGTGGAAAATCTAACACATAAGCCGCCTTGCCAACACGTCTCAATATCTTGTAAGGTCTAACGTATCTAGGACTCAATTTCTCTTTCTTGCCAAAATGCAATACACCCTTCATAGGTGCAACCTTCAAATAGACCCAATCTCCCACCTTAAATTCAAGCTCTCTTTTCCTAACATCAGAATAGGACTTTTGACGAATTTGATCTATCTTTAACCTCTCCCTTATGAGTCTTACCTTCTCCATAGCTTCCACCACCAAATCTTGAACAATCAAAGCCATCTTACCTACTTCAAACCATCCAACCGAGGATCTACATCTCTTCCCATACACTACTTCGAAAGGAGCCATTTGGATACTAGAATGACAACTATTAATATAGGAAAACTAAATCAATGGGAAATGTTCATCCCAACTCTCTTTAAAATCAATAACACACACCCTTAACAATCCTATAAAGTTTGGATCATTCTTTCAACTTGACCATCGATTTGAGGATGAAAAGCGGTACTTAACATAACCTTCATACTGAGACCCTTTTAAAATGACTTCTAAAACTGCAAAGTGAATTGTTTACCTCAATATGATATAATGGAAAATTTCACACCATGAAGTCTTACCAATTCACGAACATACAACTTAACATAATAAGTCTTAACTGGTAGAAAATGAGCCAACTTGGTCATCCGATCTACAACAACCCAAATGGAATCATGTTGGTTCTTAGTATGAGGCAAACCTGTTACAAATTCCATATTCACATATTTCCACTTCCAAGTAGTAATTTCAATATTTGGGGCTAGACCTCTCAGTTTTTAATGCTCGACTTTAACTTGTATGAAATTTGGACACGTAGCTACAAACTCTGCTCTGTCCTTCTTCATGCCATTCCACCAATACACTTCTCTCAAGTCACGATACATCTTAGTGGAACCTAGATGAATCGAATATTGGAACTATGAACTTCATTCAATATCAACTCTCTAACCCATCAACTTTGGTACATAGAAACTACCTTGGTAACAGACCAGACCATCTCTCACTTGGGAGAAAGCCTCAATGGACTTTTCTGTAATCGACTTCTTTAACTCAACAAAATTTGGATCTTAGTCTTACTTGGACTTAAAATCCGCTACACGAAATGATTTTGAACTATTAGAAACAAGAACACCTCCATTATTAGAATCTACCAAACGCACACCTAAGCGTGCCAATCTATGAACATCTTTAATAAATTCTTTCTTATCTTCTTCAAATTATGCCACACTTCCCATGGACAATCTACTTAGTACATCAACGATAACATTAGCTTTGCAAGGATGGTACAATACACTTATGTCATAGCCCTTCAACTATTAAAGCCATCTCCTTTGTAGAAGGTTCAAATATTTTTGCATAAACACTTATTGTAAACTCTTGTGGTCGGTGAACACATCCATATGGACACTATAAAGATAGTTTCTCCAAATGTTCAAAGCAAACACAACTGAAGCTAGCTCAAGATCATGGGTTGGACAATTTCGTTCATGCATCTTAAGTTGCCTAGAAGCATAGGCTATTACCTAACCATGTTACATCAATACACAACCAAGAACAATTCTTGAAGCATCACAATACACCATAAAACCATCAGACCCCTCTAGTAGAGTCAGGATAGAAGAGATAGTAATCAACATAGGGGAATAGATCTAAGTGGTAGAAACTCAAAAGATGTCCAATCCGGAGTATATCATAAACTATCAAAACATACCTCTAATTTAGTCTTTGATGGGGGCTTAGGAAAAGCTCCTAGCTCACCCTAACAAAAGAAGAATGTCAAAATAAGAGAAATGTCAATAAAAGTCATATGCTCGATAGAATGAGTACTCACCAACTCTTTGAGAATATACGAAATCTCTAACCATAAATAGGATTATCGTGAGAGTCGTTCGTCCCTATATTATGAGACAATGTAAGCAAAATATGCTTTAGTACATTTGAATGTACTAAGTATGTCAGGTATGCATGAACAAGTAAAAGAGTGTAATCAATAGGCCATAAGATGCATGACCAATCATAATGAACATGAGTAAAACTCAAAAACAATTTAAAACATAAAAAGTTCTTGGTCAATGCATATCATAAAAACTTTATCATAAACTCATAACAGGACATCTCATAACTTAACTCCAACTTGTGTGGGATAGGACCATTAACTAACAGCTAAGGCCATGCAAGCTATAATATGGAATCCAATGACTCCTGCATCAAGACAGGCTGATGACTCCTACATCGATATGGGAGGCTACCTTGCAGGGCTTACTCCAAAAGTAACTATTCAACTGGGCTATGTGGACCCACTAGCTAGGACATGAAGGTAACCTACGCAGGAAATATAATTTTAGACTTTAGATTGCTATTCGGTTTACCTTGTGTAACTAACTGCATTATCGGACCGAACCCCACCTAGAAGCCCTCTCAGTTCTTAGTCATTATGACAACGGAAACTCATAAACATTATCATAACATAATAGGAAAAGGTAGTAACTTCCTATCAATCCACCTCTAAAATATATCAACAATATCTCATCTTATTTAGTGATTCATAAGAATCCATAACTTCGGTCAGAATTATCCTTATCACTATCTTAAAATATACTTGTGTGAGAATTGGACTTATCACACTATAATAGCCTCTTTGATCTTAACTTTGATCATCATTATAACTTTAACCTTAAAATCATAATCTCAACTTTAAATTATTGAAAATTTTTATTGTAAGTCATTTAACTCATGATCAACTCATAATCATAATTTTGAAATAGCTTTATGCATGGGCATCTATAAATCCAATTAAAACCATGTAATTCATATGAGAATATACATATAATAATCATTAATAACATCTAAAACCATATTTAATTTTGCCCAATGTAATTCACCAAAACTAGGATTCTTAATTAATATTAATTTGAATGAAAATTTGAGAAATATTTGGGACTTCATGGGTGAAAAAGGCCTATGAATCAATCTCCACATACCTTTCTTGAACTCACTAAGAATTGAAGAAGAACCTAGATGTAATCTGGAAACCCTAGCTTGAATTTGGAGAGAAACCTTGAGAGACTCTTGTTCTTTGCCTTAGAAAATTTTTGGGTGAATGAATTGAATATGAGGGAAATTTGAAGAATTGAATATTTATTGACTTTGAAGTTTGCCATAAATGTATCTAGTTTAATTCAATCGAATATTGGAAAAGACATAATTTCCCTTCAATAAACTCCGAAATTTGAACCTACGAACCAAATTCTATGGGCCGTCAAAGAAATGATGAGTCATCTAAACGAATCATTCTACAAGTCTGACAAAAAAGTCTGAAAATTGAGTCTTTGAAGTTTGGAAATGGGTCAATTTTATGATCCATCATCTGGAAAATGAGCTGTTCTTGAGGCTCGACCTGCAGGTCCTAAAAACTTGCAAATTCTAGGGTGTCTAAAGGTATGTGATGGGTGGTTCTTTCGACCCATCATAATTTCTATGACTCTTCATGTGAGTCATATTCTTGTCCTTGGGGAAACTTTTGAACAAGGCTTTTGAAGTCGTGCTATGGGTCATCTACTGATGAACGAACCGTAATCATGAGTTGTAGGACCTCCTTTTAAAGTTTTTCATGACAAACCACCATTACTCCTTGTACGAATCATTTTTACACGTCGTGGGAACTTCTACAAATCATAAAGACGATCGCAAACTTGGGTCCAGTTCATGATTTAAGAATTTTCTCATTGTTACCAACTTTCTGACTTACAGGGCCTTACAATATCTCCCCCTTAGAAACATTCATCCTCAAATGAGATTAAATTATTATAGGAATGACATGGAAAGGGGACTAGCAACCCAACATGAACATGACGACATCTTAAAATGCATGGAAAATGAAAACTTTAACTTTACATAAAATCATGACTTTAACATTAACTTTTTCATGAACATGAAAGCATATGAATGACATAGGAGGAACTGAATTTGTAAAAGTATAATTAACTTGAAGAAGGACAACTTCCTATTTTAGGGTTGAGTAGAGGGAAAGAGGTACGAGTATCGTTTCATCATATCCACCTCCTCTTCCAAATAGCACTTTCTACTTATTGATTCTTCTATAATACTTTGATAGACACAACGTCTTTATTTCTTAACTTGTTGGTCTAAGATTTCCACCGGAATCTCTTCATAAGTCAAATCCTTCTCAACACTTAAATCCTTCAATGGCACAATTGAGTTTGGATCACCCACGAACTTTCTCAAGATAGACACATAAAATACTGGGTGAACAATAGCTAACTTAAATGGCAAATCTAACTCATAAGCCACCTTGCCAACACATCTCAATGTTTTGTAAGGTCCAAAGTATCTAGGACTCAATTTCCCTTTCTTGCCAAAATGCATTACACCCTTTATGGGTGAAACCTTCAAATAGACCCAATGACATCTTTGATCTATCTTCAACCCCTTCCTTATAAGTCTTACCATCTCCATAGCATCCATCACCAAATATGGACCAATCAAACCCATCTCACCTACTACAAACCATCCCACTGGGGATCTACATCTCCTCTCATACACTGCTTTGAAAGGAGCCATTTTGATACTAGAATAATATATATTATTATAGGCAAACTCAATAAATGACAATTGTTCATCCCAATTTTTTTTAAAATCAATAACACACGCCCTTCATATATCCTCTATAGTTTGGATCGTTCTTTTGGCTTGACCATCGGTTTGAGGATGAAAAGCGATACTTAACATAACCTTCGTATCGAGACCTTTTTCAAACGACTTTCAAAAGTTTAAAGTGAATTATTTACCTCGATCCGATATGATAGACAAGGGTACACCATAAAGTCTTACTAATTCATGAACATACAACTTAGTATAAGAAGTCTTAACTAGTAGAAAATAATTCGACTTGGCATCCGATCTACAACAACCCAAATGGAGAATCATGTTGGTTCTTAGTACGATGCAAACCCGTTACAAAATCCATTTTCACATATTTCCACTTCCAAGTAGGAGTTCCAATATCTGGGGATAGACCTCCCATTATTTAATGCTCGACTTTGACTTGCTTGAAAGTTGGACATACAACTACAAACTCCACTATGTCCTTATTCATGCCATTCCACCAATACACTTCTTTCAAGTAATGATACATCTTGGTAGAACCCGGATGAATCAAATATTGGGAACAATGGGCTTCATTCAATATCAACTTTCTAACCCATCAACATTAGGTACAGAGAAATGACCTTGGTAACGTAGAACACCATCTCCCCGTTGGGAGAAAGCCTCAATGGAGTTTTTGGCAACCGAATTCCTTAACTCAACAAACATTGGATCTTTGTCTTGTTTGGCCTTAACATCTACTACCAGACATGATTATGAACCATTATGACCAAGAATACCTCCATCATTAGAATCTACCAAACTCACACCTAAACGTGTTAATCTATGAACATCTTTAATCAATTCTTTCTTATCTTTTTCAAAATATGCCATGCAACCCTTGGACAATCTACTTAGTTCATCGACGACAACATTAGCTTTGCCCGGATGGTATAATACACTCATGTCACAATCCTTCAACAATTCAAGCCATCTCCTTTGTCAAAGGTTCAAATATTTTTGCTTAAACACATATTGTAAACTCTTGTGGTTGGTGAACACATCCATATGGACACCATAAAGATAGTGTCTCCAACTCTTCAAAGCAAACACAACTACCGCTCGCTCAAGATCATGTGTTGGATAATTTTGTTCTTGCATCTTAAGTTGTCTAGAAACATAGGCTATTACCTTACTATGTTGCATCAATACATAATCAAGACCAAACCTTGAAGTGTCACAATACAGCACAAAACTATCAGACCCCTCCGGTAGATTCAAGATAGGAGCAGTAGTGAGGCGATCTTTCAACTGTTGAAAACTCTTTACACAAGCTTCAGACCATTGAAACTTTACCTTATTTTTTGTCAGTTTGGTCAAAACAGATGAGTTTGATGAAAACCCATCCACAAATCTCCTATAGTATCCGACGAGGCCCAAAAAACTACCAATATCTGAAGGAGATAATGATTTAGGCAAATTCTTAACCGCTTCGGGTTTTCTAGGATCAATAATAATCCCTACACCGGATACAATGTGACCAAGGAAAGCCACCCCTTAATAAAAACTCACATTTGTTGAACTTTGCAAACAGTTACTTATCTCTTAGAGTTTTCAACACAATCCTCAAGTCATTAGTATGATCTTCCTCATTTCGGAAGTAAACCAATATATCCTCAATAAACACAACTACAAACATGTCCAAATATTATTTGAACACCATATTCATCAAATCCATAAAAGCCGTGAGAGCCTTGATCAAACTGAATAACATGACTAGAAACTCATAATGGTCATACCTCATCCAAAATGTCATTTTGGGAATGTCACACTACCTCACTCTCAATTGGTGATAATCGGAACGAAGATCTATTTTGGAGAAGTAACTTTCCCCTTGCAATTTATCAAAAAAGTCATCTATCCTCGAAATTGGGTATTTATTCTTGATAGTTACCTTGTGTAATTGCCTATAGTTGATGCACATATGCAATGACCCATCCTTCTTTCTAACAAACAATATGGGAGCACCCCATGAGGATATACTTGGTCTGATGAAACTGTTATCTAACAAGTCCTTCAATTTATCCTTTAACTCTTTTAGCATCAACGGAGCCATCCGGTAAAGAGGAATAGAAATAAGATGGGTATCTGGAAGAAGGTTTGTGCAAAAGACAATTTCCTTTAAGGGAGGAACACCAAGAAATAATCGAGAAACACATTTGAAATAGTAGGGATCAACTTTAAGATAGGGGCTTCAAAATTCACATCCCTAACCCTCACAAGATGTTAAATACAACCCTTGGAAATCATTTTCTGAGCTGTAAGGACGAAATAAATTAACCTTTAAACATTAAATTACTACCCTTCCAATTTAGGATTGGCTTATTTGGAAATTGGAACTTATCCGCTCGGGTTCTACAATCAATAGAAGCATAACATGCATATAGTCAATCCATACCAAGGATAACATCAAAATTAGTCATCTCAAGCTCAACTAGATCATATAAAGTAACTTTATGGAAGACTGTAACTAGACAACTTCTATAAACTCTTTTAGCCACAACCGGCTCACCTACGGGAGTATAAACAGAGAAATACTCTAACAATGTCTCGGGACTAACATTAAATCTCTTGGCAACATATGGGGAAATAAAAGACAAAATTGCAGTCGGATCAAGCAAAGATACAAATCATAGTCAAAGACGCGTAACATACCTTTAAGAACGTCGAGAGTCTCCTCCACCTCTTGCCTACAATGGAGGGCATAAAATCTATTATTGCATTAACCCCCATTTAGTTTCACTTTGGCTTCTTGAGAAACTTGGCCTTGATGACGAATATGTTTGACCTTGTTTGACCTTGTATTCCTTGGCATGATGACCCGGCTTACTATACTAGTAGCACATATTTAAATCGGCTAGATATTCACCCTTGTAGTTCCTACCGAACTTGTTACATGCGGGATTAATTGACCAATAGGAGAACCTCTTTGAGGCTTAGGGTTGGAAACTCTATCCTTGTCAAATCTTGGAGTAGTGGTATTAGAAGACCTTGGTCGGAGTACCTTTGGCAAAAATGAGGTCATCCACCACTTCTGGACTTAACATGAGAGAATTCACTATCATCGGTCCTTGGCCTCTTGGACTCCCTACTCTTTATCTTTAATTTCTCACCCTCTACTTTCTCTATATTGGACATGATTCTAGATATATCCATCTCCCGAATCAACATAGCCATTTTGCAATATGTCACAACCATGTTTGACACACCCGATACAAATTTACTCATATGAGATCTTGAGTCGGGAAATATGAATTGGGCATAGTTTGATAATTGTGTAAACTTGGGGGCATACTCCCTGACATTCATACCTCATTGCTTAAGGTTGATAAACTCTAGCACTTTGTCCTCTTTCAACTCAACTCTAATTGGAAAAATCAATCAAGAAACACCTTATTGAACTAATCACAAGTCACGGGCTCTACCTCTTTAGGCCTCTCACTTTTTCATTGATCAAACCAAATTTGAGAAACACCCCTCAATTGGTATGTAGCCGACACCCCTTAATTGTAAACTTGATCATTCATAGGATCATTCGGAGCTTATTTCTCCTCTTCAACCATGTTCCTTCTAATGGGGTATCTTCGTAGAGGGATATTCTGAAAATTACAAAGAATGGGCATTAGAGGGAAAAGACTTAACCACTATACCACATAACATAGATTAAGAAAGAAGTGAGACTTTCATAAGAGGTTTCGTAGTCTCCTATTCATGGATGTGGCGCGCATCACACCAATGAACAAGACTCTACTTAACGCGACATTTTAGACTCCCTAAGACATTTTTAAACCTTTCTTTGATACCAAGTTTGTCATAACCTGATCTAGGGCTAAGCCGTGACACGATGATTGGGATACGAGGGACCACACCCATAAGTCATATTAGCATACATCACATACATAAGATAAAGAAACATAACAATATAAGAGGAAGTAATCAACAAAGGGGAATGGGTCTAAGGGGTAACAACTTAAAAGATTTCCAATCCGGACTACATCATAAACCGTCTAAACATGCCTCAAATCTAGTCTTTATCTGGCCTTAGAACAAGCTACTAGCTCACCCTAACAACAGAAGGAAGTCAAAAAAATAGAAATATGAATAAAAGTTATGTCCTTGATAGAATGAGGACTCACCAACTCTTTGAGAATCTAGGGAAATCTCTAGCCAAGAATAGGATGGTCATGAGAGTATTCCGTCCCTATATTATGAGACAATGTAGGAAAAATATGCGTTAGTGCATTTGAATGTACTAAGTATGTGATGTATGGATGAACAAGTAAAAATATGTAATAAATATTCCATAGGATGCATGACCAATCATAATGAATATAAGTAAAGCTTAAAATCAATTTAAAACATAAGAAGCTCTTGGTCAATGCATATCATAAAACCTTTATCATAAACTCATAACTTGATATCTCATAACATAAATCCAAATTGTGTGGGATAGGACCATTAACTGACATCTAAGACCAAGCGAGCTATTACATGGAATCCGATGACTTCTGCATTGAGATAGGCCGATGACTCCTACATCAAAATAGGGGAGGCTACCTTAACAGGGCAAACTCTTAAAATAACTATTCAATTGGGCGATGTCGATCCACTATCTAAGACATGAAGTCAACCTACGTGCACAATATAGTTTTAGACTTTAGGTTGCTATTAGGATTCCCTTAGATAACTAACAACATTACAGCATCAAACCCCATATAGAATCCCTCTCGGTGCTTAGTCAATATCCCAATAGAAGCTCATAGACATGCTCATAACATAATAGGGATATATAGTAACTGCCTATAAATCCACCTTTAAAACATATTAGAAAAAGCTCATCTTATTTAGTGATTCATAATAATCCATAACTTCGGTTAAAATTATCCTAATTACCATCTTAAAACATACTTGTGTGAGAATTGGACTTGGCACACTATAATAACATCTTTGATCTTAACTTTGATCATCATCATAACTTCAACCTTAAAAACATAATATCAACTTGTAATCATTAAAAAATTTCATTGTAAGTCATTTAACCCATGATCAACTCATAAACTCATCTTTAACTCATAATCATAACTTGAAAATAGATTTATGCATGGGCATATATAACTCAACCTAAAATCATACAATTCATATAAGAACATACATATAATGATCATTAATAACATCTAAAAATAGAATTAACTAATCCCAATGCAATTCATCAAAACTAGGGCTCATAATCATTTATAATTTGAATGAAAACTTGAGAAATCTTTGGGACTTCATGGGTAAAAAGGGCCCATGAATGAATCCCCACACACCTTGCTTGAATTCACTAAGAACTGAAGAAGAACCTTGAAGAAATCTGCAAACCCTAGCTTGAATTTAGAGAGAAACCTTGAGAGACTCTTGTTCTTTGCCTTATACAAATTTTGAGAGAATAAATTGAATAAGAAGGGAATTTGAATAATTCAATATTTATAGACTTTGAATTTGGCCATAAATGTGTCTAGGTTAATTTCCCTTCATTAAACTCCAGATTTTGAACCTACGAACCAACTCTTATGGGTTGTCGAAAGGATGAAGAGTCTCTTAAATGACTCATCCTGTAGGTCTGAGAAAAAGTCTAAAAATTGAGTCTCTGAAGTTTGTGAACGGGTTAAGTTTACGATGTCTCAACTTGGAAATAAGTCATTCCTGAGGCTCGTCCTGCAGGTCCCAAAAACCTGCAAACTTTAGGGTCTCTGAAGTTATGTGATAGGTGCTGTCATAATTTGTACGACTTATCCTGTGAGTCATATTCTTGGCCATGGGGAAGCTTTTGAACAAGGCTTCTGAAGTTATACTATGGAGCTTTCTATTGGTCGTCAACTGAAGAATAAATCATAATCATGAGTTGTAGGACCTCCCTTTATGGTTGGTCATTACTAATCATCACGACTCCTTCTACAACTCATTTTTATGGGTCGTGGGAACTTCTACACCTCTTAGAGACGATCGCAAACTTGGCTCTATTTCAAGAATTGAGAATTTTTTCCTTGTTTCCAAATTTTTGACTTACGGGGCCTTACAAACATAGTCTAGAAAATACAATTAAAGAGGAAATGACTCGGCTTGCCCTCAAAGAATGATGACTCACCACAGAAATATTCAAGATGGATGGCCAACAAGCCACACGAATAAGATGGAGCGATCATCCCTAAATTGTGATTTAATGTATGCAATAGAGTATATGTTAGTACGTTTGAATGTAATAAGTATGTAGGTGATGCACTGCATAGTAAAACCATGTTGTGCAATGACAATTTTAAATCACATGATGAAAGAAGTAGTAAAATCATAAATAAGCATGGGAAAGTTCAAAGCACTTTAAATCATAAGAGTATTATATAAAAGTAAGCGATAGGAGTAAATCTTGTAAAGCATCATAAGAGCCATAAATATATGGCAGATTACCGTAACCGACATTAATACCATGTGAGATATTACATATCATTCGATGATTTCCACAATAAGAGGGGGGAGGCTACTTTCCAAGAATGACTCCGTTCAACATTATCATAATCTAGTGCTATATGTTGATCCACTAGCTAGGCCACATTGGCAAACCTACGATGGCAACGTAGTTTAAGGGACTAGAGATTACTACTAAGGTGTAGTTCGAGCCCCCAACTCAAAATTCTCTTGGTGCTAAGTCAACATCCTATGGAATAAATATCATAACATAATCATCAATCCTACTTATCACAAATGATAAGCCTTTCCTAATCATACTTCATATACTTGTTCATAGAAATAGCGTCATGTGATTTATGCAATGTGGGTGTAGGCCTTCCCTCATCATGAATCCTTTTCATAAAATACCATTAGGGTATTAAGTCAGCCTCATTCATAAAACTTACTTTCAGACTTGAAATTCAAGATCATAGCTTAAACTTGAAATTAGGGTAAAATATGAATGCACGATCAATTGACTTGATAATCATTAAATTAACTTGAAATCATGTATGATCATATACTTTCTATCAACCTTGACATAATTCATGAAAATAATATTAATTGGATGCATAATTGAAAATACCCATAATACATATCATGACCCCTATGGATAAATGTAGGAAAATTCAAAGAAACATTCTTCAATTCCATTCAATAATCATCAATTTATATTAAAATAGATTCATAATCATAATAAGAATCAAAATTTATGCAATTGAAATAGAGATCATAAACCGATAAAAATATGTAATTTAATTGATTGAATAAATAAAGAATTTATTGGGTTCCATCGGTGAAAGTACCCTAGGATCAAATACCCGCATACCTTGAGTGAGAAAGCCAAAGAGAATTGAAGAATTTGAGAGTTTTGATGAAGAGCTTGAGTGAATTTCTTAAAAGTCTTCAATAGAGTCCTTGATATCTTTTGTAGAGAGAGAAATATTTGAATAGGTGAATTATAGAAGAATGAAAGATATTAGAGGTTTAGGATAGTTTATAGAGATGAATTAGGCCCTAAAAACGTCCAAATTAATTAACTACCAATAAGGGAAATATCTAAAGTGTCCCCACTTAAAAACTTAGTACGAATAGAAAAACTCATCCAAGTCCACGGCGCAGATATGCTCCCTATAAGGCAATTTTGAGCGAATGAGATTTTTGCCAGATTTTGACTCAGAAAAAAATTGCACTGAGGGGGAGCAAGTGGGAGACTCGGAGCTGCCGCGGACCTCAATATTTTGTGCAATTTCTTAAAAAATTTATGTTTTGATATACGGGTCTTAAAAATCCACTAAGACCATTTTTGGAATGCTTAACCTTCATATATCATATTCCAACCCTCAAAATGTCAGGATATTATAATATCTCCTCCTTGGGAACATTCGTCCTCGAATGAAGTAGGACTAGCTTGAGTAGAGTAAAGTGTAAAACTTAACAACCCAAAGTGAATGTAATAATGCTATTTAACATCATTTAAAAATAGGTTCATGAGTATGCATGCATGTAATAAGACATAGAGAGATTGGAATGTAGGAGCTTGGAGCATTCAAACATGAACAACTAAATACTTTAGGTCAGAAAGGAAAGAAAGAGATAGATATATTGTTTTATCATGTCTATTTCCACTTCCCATGAAGCACTTTCAACCTCTTGGTTTCTCTATAATACCTTGACGGATGCAACTTCCTTGTTCCTCAACCTTTTAACTTGGTGGTTCTAAATATTAACTGGAACCTCCTCATAAGTCAAGTTCTCTTCAACACTCACATTACCTAAAGGCACAATAGTATTGGAATCACCAACACATTTTCTCCACATTGATACATGGAATACCAGATGAACTGAGGGTAATTCCATTGGAAAATCAAGTTCATTGGCCACCTTACCAATAATCTTTAGGATCCTATATGTGCCTACAAATCAAAGACTAAGTTTCCCTTTCTTTTCGAAATGCATTACTCCTTTCATTGGGAAAATCTTCAAGTAAACCCAATCTTAGACAATAAATTCAAAATCTTTTCTTCTAACATCCAAATAAGACTTTTGACAATTTTTGATAACACTTTGCCTCTCTCGAATAATATTGACCTTCTCCAAGGCCTCAAACACTAAATCGGGCCCTAACAAGGCACCCCCTCCCACTTTAAACCATCTAATGGGTGATCAACATCTTCTTCCATACAAGGCTTCAAATGGTGTCATTCCAATACTTGAATATTAACTATTATTGTATGCAAACTCGACTAATGTTAGGTGATCTTACCAAATTCCTTTGAAATGAAGCACACATGACTTTAACCTATCTTTTAGAGTTTGGATTGTCCTTTTGGCTTGCCCATCGGTTTGTGGGTCAAAAGCGGTGCCTAGCTTAATTTGGGTAGCAAGACTCCTTTGAAAGGACTTCCAAAAGTGAGAGGTGAATTTAGTACCATGATCCAAAATAATGGACAATGGAACACCATTCAACTTTACCCATTCCCGAATGTAAATCTTGGCATAATATTCAACACTATAAGGAATCTTAACTGGTAGGAAATTGGATGATTTGGTAATCCTGTTCACTACCACCTAAATCAAATCATATTTCTTTTGGGTATGAGGCAAACCCATTATGAAATCCATGTTCACATGTTCCCACTCCTAAGTAGGAATTTTAATATTTTGGGCTAGACCACCTGGTCTTTGATGTTCAACCTTTACTTGTTGGCATGTTGGGCATTCCACCACAAAATTTACTATGCCTCTTTTCGTACCATCCCACCAATACACTTCGCTCAAATCTCTATACATTTTGGTGGATCTAGGATGTATAGAAGATCTAGAGATATGGGCTTCAATCAATATAATTTCTCTTAGCAAATCCATATTTGGAACATATAACCACCCTTGGTAATGAAGTAGTCCATCTTCCACTTGTGTGAAAACCTCAATCGTCTTATCAACCACCAATTTATTTACCACTTCCGTCTTCTTTGGATAAACCATGATACTATCACCAAAACAATATGGCCAAGAAATGCCATGGATTTCAACGAAAATTCACATTTACTAAACTAGGCAAATAATTGCTTGTCCCTTATGGTTTGCAACATAATTCTCAGAGGTCCTAATTTACCACATCCAAAACAAGCACCCATACCAAACAATCATTTACCTCCATGGTTTCTCCCATACTTGGGGCACTTCAGAAGAGTAGACCCATTAATACTACCACCTTGGGCATTAGAGTTGGGCACCTTATCCTTTTCAAATCCTTGACATAAAAATTTTGAAGAACCTTGGCCTTGAAACCTTTGACTTTGTCAAAAATGGCCATTACTACCACCAGATTTGGATTGAGAAAACCCACCTTCGAATCAAGCTCTCTTGAACTCCCTCACCTTCCATTCCTTAAGATTTAACCCTTCAATTTGTTTAGCATATGTCATGAACCTAGAAATATCCATCTCCTTGATGAGTATAGTGTTTTGACAATTTCATCACCAAGTATAGCACCCCTCAAATAAACTTACTCATTCGGGCATGAGAATCAACTACTAAAAAAGGAGCATACTTGGACAACTTTGTAAACACGAGGGCATACTCCCTCACACTCATATTACCTTGATTGAGGTAAATAAACTCCAACACCTTGGCCTCCCTCAACTCACTTGGAAAGAAGCGGTTAAGAAAAGCAACTTTGGAATTCTCCCAACCTAGGGACCTACTTCAACCCTTTCAACCTTCCATTGATGGTACCACACTTGAGCAACACTCTTGAGTTTGTAGGCCGCCAACTCCTCTTTCTCATTCAAAGATACCCCTATGATAGCAATAATATTATACACCACATAAACAGTCTTGGGAATCCTCATCAACCTTGGACCCATAAAACTTTGGAGGGTTCATCCTTGTGTAATCCCTAACCTTTGAAGCCGGTGTAGACACATTGGGAGGAGCCACGAATCCTTGGTTAACTTGAGTAGTCATGGATTGGACTAGATATAGATAGTGGTCTGAAACTCGGTATGGGTGACTTGGTTCTCTGGAGGATCATTAGAAGCTTGAGGGTCTTATCCCTTATTGGCATCAACCCTTCTTGGAAGTGGAGCTCTTCTTGGACTCATTTTCTGAAAATCACAAAGAACAATCATTAGAGGGAAAAGACTTGGAGTACACTCTATGCGATGACATAGATCATGAAAGAAGTGAGGATTTCCTATGACACCTCATAGCCTCCTACTCATAAATGAGGCACGCTTCACAAGCATGAGTAAGACTATACTTGATGCGGTATGCTGGACTTCCAGATCTTATGCTCTAATACCAAGTTTGTCATGACCTGAAGTAGGGCCTAGCCGTGACACATACATTAGGATTTCCAAAAAAAATCCAACCAAGCCTCTTATCACATCATAAGCATACATAAGGTAAACAATAAGCGAAAAACTCATTAATGTTTAAGAACATAACATAACTAGAGAGAATTATGACAACATAGACTCTTTTACGTAATATGCCCAACATTCCTCTACATGACTACATAGGCATGGGCTAGTATATGTTCCTATCTCACCCTTAAGAAAGTAATGACCCAATATATAATAGACTTCAGACTTCAACATATTCTAGAAAATAGAATAAAAGAGGAAATGACTTGGCTTGACCTAGAAGCATGAGGACTCACCACATAAATCTTCAATATGGATCACCAACTAGCCATACGAATAAGATGGAATATTTGTCCCTATATTTTGATATAATATAGGCAATAGATTATGTGTTAGTACGTTTAAATATACTAAGTATGCAGATGATGCAATGCGTAATAAAACTATATTGTGCAATGACCATTTTAAATAGAATGATGAAAAGAGTAGTAAAATAATAACTAAGCATGGGAAAGGTCAAAGTATTTTAAATCAGAAGAGTATATTATAAAAGTAAAGGGTAGGAGTAAATCTTGTAAGCATCATAAGAGCCATACATATGTAGGAGATAGTTATAATCGACATTAAGACATGCAAGCTATTACATGGAATTCGATGATCTCCACATTAATAAAGGGAAGGCTAAATGACAAGGTGGAATCCATCCAACATTATCATAATTATGGGCTATATGTGGATCCACTAGCTAGGCCATATTGGCAAACCAACCGTGGCAACGTAGTTTATAGGACTAGAGGTTGATACTAACACTTAGGCCGAGCCCCCACCTAAAAAAGCACTTTGAGATCTAAGTTAACATTCCAAGGAATACATATCATAACATAATCATAAATCATACTTATCAGAAATAATAAGCCTTTGATAATCATACTTCATAAACTTGTTCAAAGGAATTGCTCTTCTTCATGTGATTCATGTAATGTGGGTGTAGTCCTTCCATCACTACGAATTCTTTTGATAAAATATCATTAGGGTCATAATTCACCATCATTCATAAAACATGCTTTCATACATGAAACTCAAGATCATAGCTTATACTAGAAACTAGGGTAAAACATGAATACATTATAAATTGACTTGAAATTCATGAAATTAACTTGAAAACATGCATGATCATATATTTTATATCAACCCATAGTTAATTCAAGACAATAATATCAATTAGATGCATAATTTAAAATACCCATAATCCATATCACAAAAACTAGAGATCAATATAGGAAAAATCATAGAAAAACTCTTCAATTCTATGCAATAATCATCAATTTATATTAAAATAGATTATTAATTATAATTAGAATCATAATTAATGCAATTAAAATAGAGATCATAAAACTCATTAAAATAAGTACTTTAATTTATTGAAAAGGTAGAGAAGGTGTTGGGATCCATGGGTAAATGTACCCTAGAATCAAATATCTATATACCTTGAGGTAGAAAATCAAAGAAAACTGAAAAAATTGAGAATTTTAATGGAGAGCTTGAGTGAATTTTTTAGAAGTTTTCAATGGAGTCCTTGAGAGTTTTTGTAGAGAGAGAAATATCTGGATTGGTTCATTGTAGAACAATTACTGAAATTAATGGTTTAGGATAGTTTATAGAGACGAATTAGGCCCTAAAACATGCAAATTCATAAACTACCAATTTGAAAAATATCTAAAGTGTTCACACTTATAAATTGAATTCAGACATCATCCAAGTCTACGATGGGGATGTTCTCCTTGATAGGCTAATTTTAAGCGAATGAAATATTGGCCAGATTTTGATTTGGGGAAAAAGAGCACTGAGTGGAGAAAGTGGGCTACGCGGAGCTGCCGCTCACTATTTTGTTTAATTTCTTGAAAAAAATGTTCTTTCAATATACAGGTCATAAAAATCCAACGAGACTATTTTTGTAATGCTCAACCTTCATATATCATATTCTTACCCTCAAAAGCCTGGGATATTACACAGAAAGGATAATAATACCCTTCATTAAACCATTCCAGAAGACCCTATGAGCGACCTTCTATGACTCGTCATTTGGTCAAAGTAGTGTACCAAAATCAGAGGCTACTGAAATTGAGATTTGTCCCCTACAACTCGTGTCTATGAGTCGTCAACTCTTACACAAGTCATACAAATGACTCATCATACCTGTTCCCACTTAGCCAAAAATTTAGAATTGAGGATTTCCCCTACGAGTCCAATATACGACTCGTAAACTCCTCTAACACTCATCCTATTGAGTCATTTCAAAAGTACTGAGTCTTGCCATTTTCCCCAAAATTAGACATCAACCTATAACTCATTTCTACGAGTTGTAATTTTTTTACGAGTCGTACACTTACTCGTAAACTCCCTTTCACACTTAGTTAAATTATCTTCCTCAGTATCAATCCTACAAGTAACTCCTATGTCCCGTAGGAGTTCTTACAACATGTAGGTCCCTTCATGCAAATTGATATAGTCCACTTTCTTAGAGTTTTTCCTTTGTTTTGACTTTTCAATTTCCAGAGCCTTACAATTTTGAGGAATTGAGGCATATTGCTAAGGACCAAGGACTGCGACTGTCACTATGAATCGTGGTGCCTTGTATGAGCCATGGTGGCTAGCATCATGCTGATACAAGTAAAGACTAAAGTGATGAAATTCTGGTGAAGTGGAACTCCAAGATACCCTTCATGGGCCATGGAGTGCACCATGGGTCGTGACATGGGCTCGTGAAGGGATTGCTAATAGAGGATTGAAACTATCCAAGGAAAGTACGACAAATCCCAGTATAGGGCATAATCATGACCACAAGACGTGGTGATTAACTATGAAGAAGCAAAGGCCCATACAATGGTGGAGCCAAGTCAAAGTCCATGAGGGTTGACAATGGAGCATGAAGGCCAGTACGTGTCATGATGCTTGGCGTGAATTCTGCTGACTGAAGTTTTCCTAGTTGATTTAGCAGTGGGTTCTGTACTTCTATAAATACCTGAATTTGTTTTATTTTTGAGGTTACGCATATTATTCTTAGTTTTGACATATTGTGAACATGTGAGAGCATACTTTGATTGCTTTTCAAGATTCAAACGTGCAATCTAATCAATTATTCATTCTTTCTTCATGTTTCATCTTGTGATTCAAGGTTTACTTTTCTATAAATGTAAGTATTATTTTATGAATTCAACAATAATTATTGGTTTATTCCTTATGATTATGAGTATCTAAACCACATAACTAGGGTTGTGGAAACAATAACACAATAATGATGTAGGTAAACATATAGGTGATTATCATTAAGTGTTTAGCATTGCATTGTAGTTTCCTTTATCTTGTATTCCTTTTAATGAGCGCCTATATTAAAACTTCCCTATATTCATTACTTTCTCAGGGAGAGGTTTAGTGATTAGGAAAAAAAAACTACAACATAGATTCGAAAAATAACCTTCGTCTAAGAACTTGAGCTCGAGAGAGAACAATTCTCTGAGTTCAAAAGCAAGGAATAGTTGGCAATACACTCTAACATCGGGAGGAGACAAGTGAAATACATTTAATAGGGATGGAAAGTGTTTAAATATTCATAACTTGCTAAATTTTGCATGCGACACACTGATACTATATCACTAATACCTAACAACTACGGAGTTATATAACATGGAGAACACAGTCCTAGTTACCATCTCATATTGTTAACAAACTTAATTCTATTTTATTCTGTTACTAAGAACATTTAATTATTAAACAACAAATCCGCCCATTTACTTTATGCATGTTTATTGTTTGGAAATATTGCTACAATTGAGTTTAAGTTCTAGTAGACTTATTTCCTCTACATTCCTTGTGGGTTCGACCACAGCCTAGTTGGGTTCTACATTTGACAGCGACCACTTTATACTTCTTAATTGAAGTGTAAGTTTGGGCTTATCAAATATTGGCGCCATTGCCGATGTATATGACTTTGAAAGATTCTATTAGTATTTATTTTGGTTTGTAGCCTTATTTCCTAATATTATTTTTGTTTCTTATTATCGTTTATAAAAGGTATATGTTAGTGTATGCCTAATACCTGAAGTATGGGTGAACCATTACTCTGTTTCTAAAATTCAAACCCTTCCCTTTGACTCTCATTCTATTAAAACCCTTAAGTCTTCTTGTTCGAGATTTTCTCAACTGATTGAAGGACTCATAAAGTTTCAAGTCTCCTTTCTAAATTTCAAAATAGGGTTTCTTCACGCTATGTGGTAAATTCATCAATAGTTTCTTCTTCACCCATTAAATTCCAAATAAACCTCAAATTCTCTTTTGTGATTCTTACCTAGAGTTTCGTGGTTTTGTTATGGATTCAATGGATATTAAGATTTTTCATTATTGTTGATATTATTATGCATGATTTGATCAAAATTACATGTTATTAATAATATTTACATGAACTCATTCTAGACAAGTATAATTATAATAACCTAAGCTATGTTGATATGCATGCATGATGATTTAAAGAGTTTATGAATCAAGGATGCTATTAGATAAAGTATCAAGCATGTTTTATGAAATTGAGTGCTTCCGATTGAAGTATTCTCATTAAAAAAGATTATCATGATTTAAATGCTATAGAGAAGTTTATCTTATGAGTGTTATGAAGTCATAATTTCAAGGACCTATTATTATGATGTAAAGTTATGAATGATGTGATATTACTAGGTTCTTACCATTTCAAATATTATGAATATGATATGATTATGCATGTTTTCTATTGGGTGTTTACCTAGCACTGAATGAACTTTGGATTGAAAGATCATCCGTTAGTAGCGGGGGAGTTGTTTAGAAGTAATCCCCTTGTCCCATAACTACGTGCCCTTGTAAGAATTAGTCTTAATTGACTCTAGTGAGTGGATCTACGTAACCTCATGATTGTGGTCCTTCACTTACAAAGTAGGATGCTCTCTTTGTTACAACTGAAATACCTTTAGGACAGAAAGGCACCTAATGCCCTAAAAGCCCAAGAGAACCAACCTATAACCTATACATACCACGCATATACCTATCACAATCATGAAGCTCTAACAAGTATAGGTATAAAACACAGTTATAAGAGACCAATATATATATAGGCTAAAAACATATGTTCATGACTTGGCCATTGAGGCCACAACTGTTAAGGAACCAAACATAACTCCACTTTATACATTAGTATACAAAGCCTCTACAAGATATACAAAATTAGTGTAGGTTGGGACTGAACCCACCTTACCCTTAACTATAATAAAATACAAAAATGCATCTAAAAAACACTCGGTAAAGCCCCGAATCAACCTGGAGCTCAACAAAAGCTGTTGAGTGTTGGGTGCTCCTATTAAGGAGGTCACCAAGTTGGAATACATACTCCTACAACATGAAATGTAGCATCTCCCAAGAGCCACGTTAATAAAAAATAATTCACTAAATATGTTATAATACCCCATACTATTAAAACTTAGATAAACCTCAAGAGACCAAGATAAATTCAGAGGAATGGACAGTCAAGTGGCCCACAGATAGGACCTATGATCCACATGATCTTATATGAGTCATAGGTGGGACTCATAGAATCCCCTACTACTTTGTCAAATTTCAAAAAGTTTGACCATTCCTTACATGACAAAGTTACAACAAGCAACAACTCTTACGAACCATTGGGGTTGATCGTAGAGATAAATAACACATTATAGTAGCTACTGGAATGTGCATAAGTCTCTACGAATGGGTCTTATAACCCGTAAGAAAATTTACAAGCCTTAGAAAAGAGGTTTGTAGAACCCAAGCACAAACCCCATTCAAGTCTACGAGAGGGTCTCTTCAACTTGTCTTAGGTTCTACGACCCATAGATGGATGGTAGTAAGCCAACAATGGAGACCTTATACGAATAATTCCCTTCTTACTTCAACCCAAATGTACTTGGTTCTTATTTTGAAGGCATCTCATTAATTCAAGTTTTATTTGGTTCGATATTGGAGTGATTTATTAATGGCACTTGGTATGAGATTCTCCATGGATGCTCATTTGGCTTGTGATCCTAAATCTATCCAATTAATCTCCTACTTTCAGTTAAAGTCCTTGGTTCTCTACTATCGATTAGGTTTAATGTCCATACCTCAGCTTGTCACATTGGTTAGAGTCCTTGGTGTATCTTTTGCCTCAGTTAGCATACTTAGCATATCTTCTGCCTTAGTTAGTGTCCTTGGCATATCTTCTGCCTTAGTTAGTGTCCTTGTCTTATTCTTCTCCTTAGTTAGAGTCCTTGATCATTATTTCACCATGGTTAAAGTCCTTAGCATATGGTTGATTCAGTTCAAGTCCATGAAATTTCATGGTAATACAAGAAGTATCCTCAGATCCTCCACCTGATTCTTAACTCTTCTGTCTACCTATATGTCTTTTGGGGTCTATTCGGGTTTTACTTAAACCTCTGCATGAGTGTACTTTCTTGCTTATCGGAGTCCAGTTAGTATTACTTAGTTATTATTGTAACACCTGCAAAATATTCTAACTTAGATAAGTCCAAAATCCCAAAAACAAAGGTTTAGTTTTGCAACAAGGGACTTTCTACGGATCCTACTTATAGCCCACAGAAGTTTCCATGGATCATAGGAGGGATTATTGGATTGAATCTTGGCTACTGTTTCGAGAGGGTGACGTCACGAACCAAGTATGTGGACCGTATAAGCTCCTAAGAAACATAGAGTTGACCTGTAGGCCAACTTTTGAGCCTTGGTGAAACCATGTGTACAGGATAAGGGACAC
Organism: Solanum dulcamara; assembly: GCF_947179165.1. Taxonomy (NCBI): domain Eukaryota; kingdom Viridiplantae; phylum Streptophyta; class Magnoliopsida; order Solanales; family Solanaceae; genus Solanum; species Solanum dulcamara. The sequence goes on along the minus strand of NC_077246.1, from coordinate 35,223,875 downwards.
AATGATTCGTAGAAGAATTGATGCACCATAGAAGGTCGTATAGATAAAAGTTTTGAGACCTTTTTCCTCTTCATCTTCTATGACCTCTCTTGTACGACTCATAGAAGGGTTTATTGACCATAGAACATTCCGTACACCCAATCTAAGTAGGACTCCACTATTGCCTCTCTATGAATATGGTCCATGACCCGTAGAAGGGTCCATAGATCCAAACCTATTATTTACAGTAAGTTGTACTAGCTTAGGACACTTTCTACAATAAATGTTCTACAACATGTACATGGTTCTACCATCCATAGGAGGTACTGATAGATGGCCCATACATTTTTAATGAAGGTTATTTTCATCCTTTCCCACTCTTTTCTAGTCGAAGCCTTGAAGTTTATGGACAAAAATAAGACCCTTATCATTATCATTCAACCCTTTCCTTCTATTAATTTCTACCAAGATTTAAAGGAAGGTTTGAAGAGGAGAAAAGATAGAGTTCCAAGAGCATTCATCGAGTATTTCAAGTTTTGTAAAGAATTTTTTCCTTCCTGGTATGTAAGGATACTAAGAGTGTTGCACTAAGTTTGTCCTCATGCCATACATCAAAATTCAACCAGTAGATGATTAACCTAGTTTACTAACCCAAGTTCCCATGAATTCTTAAATTTAAATTGTATTCATTCTATTGAATTTTGAGTATTATTATTGAGTAAATGCTTCTTTATATGATTTTTTAGATTATAGTTCATGATTATTCCATACATTAACCCTTCCTAGTTATGAAGTTAAAGTTGTTACATTGTTTTATACTATGCATGATTTCCAAAGTTTAGTAAACTAAAGCATTATGCATTACTTCATTTTGATAATGAGTTAGAGAAAACAAGAGTGATTTAAATACATTAACTAAGATTTAGAAAGTGTGGTTATTTTCAAAGAGAAGTATAATGAGTTTAAGAATGAGTTGAGTCAGACCAAGTTAAATTCAATGAGACTTAAAGAGAAATATTTTGAGTATTATACTCACAGTTAATATATGAGCGTTATTGAATGTCTTTGGGAGTTAATTTTAAAATTTAGCACTAATTGGGGTAAGATTTTAGAAAATTCAAACCCTATAAACTACATAGTTAGCATAGGATAGGATTGTACCATTAGTTTGAGCGACTCCTCTATTCAATCCTTGATAAGTTCTTTTATATGAATCCACAATTTGGGTTTGAGTTTCTTATCATGGCAAGGTAATGGATGGATGTGGCAATTTGACTAGTTCAATGTATAATCATGAGACTCATAATTATGGTTGTCGATTAGAGAAACTCCCCAAAAGAATACAATACTACTTTTATTTTTAGTTTCATTCATTGTCTTATTTTTGTTAAGTCTTGATACTTTACCAGACTTTCATGATTTACTTCTGTTGAGCTACTTTCAATATTATTTTTTTATGAGTATGCAGTCCAGTCATTTATCTATTCAGTATTTTGAAATATCGTACATTCTATTTATTGACATCTATTGACTCTGCATCATTTTTGGATGTAGATGTAGCTTTTGGGGATCATCAACAAGTGCTTAGTTGACACTCGACCAACTTTTTGTGAGGCTTCCTTGAATCGTAGGATTCCTTTAGACTTTGTTTCATTCAATACTATTAGTTTATTTGAGGTACCTGTGGGATTGTCCTGGTACCTATCTTTAGATAATAGAGGCTTCATGGACCAAAATAGAGCCTTAGTTAGTTAGTCTTTTAGTTGATGTTTTTGAAAATATTGATTATTTATGATTATAATCAGATATTTTTCATGACCCAAACTAGGGCCTAGATGTGATAGGACAAATAGGATTCCCAAGGAAACCCCAAACAAGCCTCTTATCATATTATAAGAATGCATAAGGTAAAAAATAAGTGGAAACTAATAACAATCCAAGAAGACATGGGATACCTAGAGAGAATCAAGACAAAATAGACTCCTTGCACATATGACCACCATGCCTCTACATGACTACATAGGCGGGGACTATGACATGTTCCTAGCTCAACTTCAAGAAAGTAATAACAATAAAAGGAAGGATGACTCAATTTGCTATCAAATCATGAGGACTCACCACAACCTCTTCAAATGGATCACCGACTAGCCACAAGAATAGCATGGAGATTCTTTCCCTATATTGTGATGTAATATAGTCAATAAAGTATGCGTTAGTATATTTGAATGTATGAAGTATGTAGGCAATGCAATGTATAATAAAACCATGTTGTTCAAATGACTATTTCAAATAGCATGATAAGAAAAGTAATGAAATCATAAGTAGGCATAAGAAAGGTCAATGCAGATTAAACCATAAGAATATCATATAAAAGTAAAGGATGAGTAGTCTTGTAAAAAATCATAAGTACCATTCATATGTGGGAGATAATCATAGCTAACACCAAGACCGTATGAGCTATTACATGGAATCCGATGATCATCACATCGAGAAGGGGGAAGGCCACTTGTCAAGGTAGACTCCATTAAACATTATCATCATTAAGTGCTATATGTGGATCCACTAACTAAGCCTTATTGGGAAGCCTACTGTGGCAATGTAGTTTAAGGGACTAGAGGTTGCTAATAGGGCTTAGGTCAAGCCCTCTCCTCAAATTCCTCTCGGTGCTAAGTTAACATCCCACGGAATACATACCATATCAAAATGATAAATCATACTTGTCACAAATCATAAGTCTTTCATAATCATACATCATAAACTTGTACCTAAGAATCACTCATTGTCATCTGATTCATGTAATGTGATGTGATTTGGGAGTAGGCCTTCCATTATTATGAATCCTTTTCATAAAACATCATTAGGGTCTTAAGTCACCATCATTTATAAAAACTTGTTTGCATACTTGAAATTTATGATCATAGCTTATACTTGAAATTAGGGTCGAAACATGAATACATGATCAATTAATTTGGAAATTATGAAATTAGATTGAAAACATGCATAATCATATACTTTATATCAACCAATACACAATTCATGAAACTAATATCATGAGGAAGTATAATTTAAAATACTCATAATCCGTATAAAAAATTCTAAAGATCAATATAGGAAAAACCTTCATAGAAAAACTCTTCAATTTCATGCAAAAATTCTCAATTTATATAAAAGTAGATTCAAAATCATAATTAGAATCATAATTTATGTAATTGAAATAAACATCATAAAATTAATAAAAATTCATACTTTAATTAATTAAAAAAGTAGAGAATTTTTTGGGCTCCATAGGTGAAAGTACCCTAGGATGAAATACCCACATACCTTGAATAAGAAGACTAAAGAAATTTGAAGAAATTAGGACTTTTGATGAAGAACAGGAGAGAATTTCTTGAAGGTCTTTAATGGAGTTTTTGGGAGCTTTTATAGAGAGAGAATTATTTGAATAGATGTATTTTAGTAGAATGAATCAAATTAGAGGTGTAGATTAGTTTATAAGGATGAATTAGGTCCTAAAAATGTCCTGGTTCATTAACTAGTAGTTAGGAAAATGTTTATAGTGTTCCCTTAATAAATATAATTTGAACAAAAAATGCAACCCAAGTCCATGCCTCAAACTTCTTCCTTGATAGGGCAATTTTTAGAGAATGAGATTTTGGCCATATTTTCACTTGGGGAATTTTTTTTACTATGGGGAAGTAGGTCTGCGAAGCGGATATTTTGCGTACCCTTTTGGAAATATACTTTCCTGGAGACATTTATCTTACAAAATACGTGTCCTAAAAATCCATAGACACTATTTTTTGAATGCTTAACCTTATTATATTATATTTCAACCTTCAAATCCCTTGGGTATTACAATATTGTAGAAATATTTATGAGTTGAATTTTAGTACTTAAATGCTCACTACTTTTAAAGATTTCCTATTGAGTGAAGTCTTTCGCTACATAGTTAGCCAGTCCAAGGGATCACTAGGGACCAACTATTATTTCCCATGTCGGCCATTCCTAGGGTCTAGATTCAGAGAGCGACAAACTTGGTTTAAGAGGACTAAGTTCAAGATTTGTAGGATGTCTATGAGGCCGTGTATAGTAGAGTCCTTCCTATATTTGTGAAGCTCACCAATTCTATAATAGGGAGACTACAGGACATTAGGAAGTATCACCCTTCTTTCAAACTCTAAATTTGTGCGATAAAGTTTAACTCTATGAAAGTTACTTCTAATTCATGCATTTATGCATTTTAGATCATGCCTCCAAAGCATACCGGTAGTTAGAAGGAAATCCCACCAACTGTCTTGCCTCAACCTTCAAGGATACAGAGAAGGAAAAGAGCTCAAAATTCTAATGGAACTCAAGAGGTTCCACCGACACATGCTACTCAGCCTTCCCTTACCTTTAAGGCTTATTGAGAGTAGCGATTACTATTCTCAACCAGCTGATAGATACTCTGTCAGGACGTCAGAAGACACTAGTCAATTGCTTAAGTTCTCAGGAATCTTCAATAGCTACGAGAACAAGAGATTTATTGAGGATGAATCCACCAATGTTTACTAAGTCCAAAGTAGTGGTGGATCCGTAGAACTTTATCAACAAGATGTGAAAAATCTTGAAGTCCATGCATTCTACCGAGATTAAGAGAGTTGAGCTTGCTTCATACCAGCTTTAGGATGTCTCTTATTTTTTGTATAATTAGTGGGAGGAGATTCGTGGTGAGGATGCTTAACCATCTGTTTGGGATGATTTTGACCTAGCATTCTTTGACCACTTTTGTCCCGAGAATTAAGGGAGGCAAAGGTGGAAGAGTTTGCGAACATGGAATAAGAAGGGATAACAGTTAAGTAGTACAGTCTTAAGTTCATTCAGTTGACCAGGTATGCTCCAAAGATGGTTTTAGATGTGACGTCAAAGATAAGGAAGTTTTTCTCCAATTTAGGCAAATATGTGAAAAAAGAGTGCAAGGCCACCTTGTTGATTTCTGATATGGACATATCCAGACATATGGTTTAAGCAAAACAGGTTGATGAGGATAAAAAGAAGGATAGGGAGAAGCACCAGAACAAGAAAGTAAATTCAGTAGGACATGAGCGTAATAACTAAAAGAGTGGTAATGGTGATAAGATTTTCTTTTTGAAGAGGACTTCTAGTAATGCGCCAATGTCAACAAGTGCATCGATGCTGAATAATTTTTTTATCAAAGGTAACAAAATAGTTAGAACTTCAAAACTCAGGGTTCTCAAACACAAGGAACTGTGGCTCAAGGTTCTTCTCGAAAGCCATATTGTGGTATGTGTGGTAGGCTCCATCTAGGGGAGTATCATGACATCACTAGTGGCTGCTACAATGTTGTCAAATGGGTCATTATATAAGATACTTGTAAATGGAAAACCAAGAAAATGAGGGCAATAAGGCCCAATCATCATCAGCAGCACCATCAGACAAGCTTGCCAAAAGGCAGTACTATTGGGGCTTTCAGAGGTTTAAATCGTCTGTCTACAAGGAAGCTCAGATAATACGTCAAAAGAAATAAAGCTACATACTCATGATGTCTAACATGCCTCTACTAGTCTAAATAAGGGAATAAGACAAGCTCCTAGCTCACCCAGAATATAAAAGTAATAATCATAAGGAATAATTAATAGATATGTCTTGTACTTGAAGCATGAGGACTCACTAACAGTGAAAGTAGTACTAAATCTCTAGCCAAGAGCATTATGTGTGTGTTGATCGTTGGAACATACATTATAATATAATCTAGGTAAAAAGTATGAATTAGTACAAGGAATGCACTAAGTATGTGAGAATCATGCATGAATAATGATAATAGAACATAAATAATATGAACATGGGATGCATGATAAATATCTTGAAACCATGAGTGAAACTTGAAAACATTTGAATAATGTCATAATCACGTGGTAAATATATCATAAAATCTTTATGGGAACTTGTACTATAGTATATACATATGTGGGATATTAAAAGATATTTTGAGGTCCATAAGTCTTTGTGAGAGATACTGCAAGACATTATGAGGGCCATAACTCTTTGTGAGAGATACCGTTAACCGACATAAACCATGTGAGCTTTAACATGTAGTTCAGTGTTTACCTCAAACACATAAAAAAGAAGGTCCGTACTTGCCAAGGTAAGAACCATGATGTCTAAGGGGATTCACTAAGCTATTAAGGAATCAAGCCTCAACTAATGGGTGACCCTTTCTAAGGAATCAATCCGCTAATAATGGGTGATCCTTCTTCCTATAGTGACACGTAGTTATGGGACAATGGGATTTCTACTAACTGTCTCATTCCTCTACTAACGGGTAAGCCTCTATCCCAAAGTCCATCGGTGCTAGGTCAACTCTTAATAGAATACCATACATAATGTATCACAAGCTTTGAAGATGGTACAAAGCTAGTAATACCAAGTTCAACATAAATACTTGAAAATCATAAGAATAGCTCCTTCAACATATCATCATCATAACTTGTACTTGTGGATACTAACTTTTGTAGGCATCCAAATCATCATAACTTGCATATTGTAAGAAAATATTTCAAAATTCATGATTTTACACTTGAAAACATGCTTGAATCATAATACTTAACTTTCATAAATCAAACATCAGAATTCATAGTCTTCAAGATCATAAGTTCACTAATCATACTAGAAATAGGTAGCTTAATGCATGAGTCATTGTAAAATACATTGAAATCATGAATAAATATACCATTAACAATTAATAAAGAAATAAATTGTTTGACCCATATGTAATTTGATCAAAACTATATTTTAGGAGAAATTCATGTAAAGTAGAACTGAAAAAAAGCTTTAGGACTCCATGGATGGAAGGATCAATAGATGAATTCCCACATATCTTGGTAATTCAAAGGCCTAAGTGCAAGCTTCTAGATATGGATACTTAATATTTACCTTGGAGCCCTAACTTGAATTGAGAATGAAGAAAGATCTTTTTGAGAAAAATTCTTAGAGAGATGATATTTGTTTAGGAAGTAGCTGAGGGAATGAGGAATTTAAGAGTTTTTGGGTAGTTATAGGTTTAGGAAGTAGGCTTAAAACATTGTAGTCTAGGAATTAGGAAAGCAAGAAAAGGCGAAAATCCCACACTTAAAATTATTGAGGTCCTCTTTTACAAGGCCGATCGAGCTCGCCTTTCTAATCAGCGAGTCGCCGACCTCCTAGAATTCTCACCTTTTTGCCTTTCAAACCTAATAAAGAACCTGTGATCTTCCCTTATCTAGCTTTTATATTTTCTTTCTAATTTCTTTCAAACAGTTGGTGAGAAAATTCAGTTCGCAGAACGCCCTTGGAGCATCACCAATTTTCCTCCTGCTAGCTAATTCTTTCCCGTCTGCTGGGAAAAGTCTCAAAATCTTTTGGCAAACTCGATGTCAACTTGGCAAGTCACTAAGTGTCATTTTCTAGTTGCATGGGCTACATGGAGATCTATAGTCTTAAAATTTTGGTTGTTTTCCTTTTCACTAAAAATTCTTACTTTCCAACTTCTGCGGTCTTACAATGTCCCTCCCATGCGAACATTTATCCTCAAATAGGACTCAAGCTAGCATTTGAAGTACATGGAAATATAACTATCAACCCAACATAAATGAAATGACACTTTTAATATGTATAAACCATGAGACTTTAAACTTAACATAAAACATAGAGTAAAATCAACTCCATGAACATGCATTTATAAGGAAAGACATGAAAAGGCTAAAATGTAGGAATTCGTAAGAGTAGACATGAAGAGCCAACACTTCAAATAACAAAAAAAACATAACCACTAGGGCTCTAAAGTCAATAATAGCATTACAAACACGAAGTTGATCCATACAAAGAATAACAATGAAACCGAAGAACTCACAATATACGGAATGAAGTACCATGCTGAGTTTATTCCTCTCCTAGAAGCCGCTGGGCAATCCCTCATCATATGTCCAACCTCACCACACCCATACAACCATATTTTGTTTCCATGAACTCCCCTATGTGATTCTGACCATATTTATGACAAGTTAGGAAAGGACGTATGTCCTTGTTGAACTTAGGCATCGAAGCATTATCATAGGATGAACCACTATTTCTAGGCCCTCTTACTCTCCTTAGCACTTTCCTTAAGATTTTCATCTTTAATTTGTTCGGCATGCATCATTAATCTTGAAATATCTATTTCTTTGATAAACATGGCAGTTTTTCATCCCTTAGACACAAAATTTGAAACTCCCAATACAAACTTGCTCATTCTAGCTCAGGGTCGGCATCCATGAATGGAGCGTACTTCGAAAATTGTGTGAACTTCAATGCATACTCCCTCACAATCATACTTTCTTGCTTCAAATTTATAAATCCTTGGATCTTAGCATCTCTTAACTCCAAAGGAAAGAAACTGTCTAAAAACGTATCCTTGAACTCCTCCCAATCAATGGGACTCGCATCCCTAGCTTTCTCACCCTTCCATTGAGTAGAACAAAATTGAATGACTCCCTTCAATTGGTAAGAGTCCAAATTTGCCTTAACCTCCAATGTCACACCCATAATATCTACAATCTTTTGAATCCCTTTAATGAAACCTTAGGGATCCTAATCAAACTTGGAATGATGAAGCTGAGGGAGATTCATCCTAGTATTGTCACAAAATCTCATCACCAACATACCCATGTTTAGGTTTATTAGAACATTTACTTCCCAGGCTTGTACCACTAGAGCTTGGTCAAGAACTTGAAATGCCACCTTAAATTCAGCAACAGTCACTTGCTCATCTATTAGGTCATTTACATCTTGTTACTCTTCTCCAACATTCCTTCTTATGGGAGCTCTTCATGGATGCATGGTTCTGTAATCGCAAAGAACAAGCATTAGGAGGAAATCCTTATATTTCAACTCTACCACATGATAAGATCATGAAAGAAGTGGAATTTATTAAAACACCTCATAGAATCTCATTTATAGATATGACGGGCTTCACACTGATGAACAAGACTCTATTTGATGCAATATTTTTATCTAACTATGACACTTTAAACCCTGTTCTCTAATACCATATTTGTAATAACCCAAGCTAGGCCCTAGACGTGACACAACAATTACAATCCTGAAGGACTCTAACCAAGCCTATTATCATACATTGCATACATAAGGTAAGTAAAAGAAATCAATAAAATCATAACTCGTATGATAAGTCCCAACTAAAATCTCGAATATAAAGAAAACTTCAACAATACACCTAAATAAAAGAAGCTACAAACTCATGACATCTAAACATGCCTCTACTAGTACTGATGGGGCATAAGACAAGCTCCTAACTCACCCAAAATATAAAAGTAAAAGTCATAAGGAACAATGAAAAGATATGTGTCTTGTCCTTGAATCATGAGGACTCACCAATAATGGAAATAGTACTAAATCTCTAGACAAGAGTGGGAGGTGCGTGATGATCATCAAACCCTACATTATTATATAATATAGGAAAAAAAGTATACATTAGTACATAGAATGCACTAAATATGTGGGAAGCATACATGAACAGTGATAATAGGAAATAAATAATATGAACATGGGTTTCATGACCAATACCATGAAACCATGAGAAAGACTTGAAAATATTTGAATAATATCATAATCATGTAGTCAATGCATCATAAAATAGTCATGAGAACGTATACCATAGTATATACATATGTGGGATATTAAAAGTCATTAAGAGGGCCATAAGTCTTTCTAGGGAGTACCGTTAACTGACATAAATAATGTGAGTTATAACATGGAGTCTGGTGTTTAACTCATACACCAAAAAGAGAGAGTCCATGTTTTCCTAGGTAAGAACTATGATGTCTAAGTGGATCAACTAAGGTACTAAGAAATCAAGCCTTAACTATCCTTCTTCCTATGGCTTCCCATAATTATGGGATAATGGGATTTCTAATAATGATCTCATGTATCTACTAATGAGTATGCCTCTAACCCAAGGTCCACTAGGTTCTAGGTAGACTTTTAGAGAAATATCATAGATAACATATCATAAGCTTTGAAGATGGTAAGACTCTAGTAATATCAAATTCAACATAAATACTTAAAAATCATATGAATAGCTCCTTCAACAGATCATGATCATAACTTAAACTTGTTGATACTAACATTTCCAAGCATCCAAACAATCACAACATGCATATTTTGAGAAAAGTTTTCACAATTTATGGTTTTATACATGAAAATATACTTGAATCATAATAGTAACTTTCATAAATCATACATGAGATTTCATAGGCTTAATGATCATACGTACATAAATCATTCTTGAAATAGGTAGCACAATACATGGGTCATTGTAAAATGTAGTAAAAACATATAATTCAATTGAAATCATTCATGAATAGAACATTAAAAATGAACAAAACATAATTAATTTGAGCCATATGCAATTTGATCAACACTAGAATTTAGGAGAAATTCATGAAAAGGAGAATTAAGAAAAAACTTAGGGACTCCATGGATGGAAGGATCCATGAATGAATTCTCACATACCTTGGTAATTCAAAGACGTAAGTGCATGCTTCTAGCAATAGATACTTGATCTTGATCTTGGAGACCTAACTTGACTTGAAAAAGAAGAAAGATCTATGGGAGATTAATTCCTAGAGAGATGATTTTAATTTTGGGAGTAGTTGAGGGAGTGAGGGATTTAGGAGGGTTTGGGTAGCTATAGGTTTAAGAAGTAGTCTTAAAACATCATAGTATATGAATGAAGTGAGCCAAAAAGGGAAAAAATAGTCTCACTTAAAACTACCAAGCTCCTATTTTGCAAGGTCGATCGAGCTTCCCTTCTGATCGGTCAGTTGCCGACCTTCTAGAATTCTTATCTTTTTGCCCATGAACATTATCAAAAACCTCTAATATTTATGGAGATCTTGTCGTATCTCACCGACCTTGTTGGCAAGCCACCGAAGCAACCCCGCCCTTGTCTAGCTTTGCCATTTTCCTGCTAATTTCTCTAAAACACTTGGCAAGCAAACTCAGCTCGCAGAATGCCCTTGGCGCATTGCCAAGATTTCATCCTACTCGCCTATTCTTCTATGTTTTCTTAGAAATACTCAAAATCTTTTAGTGAACACGATATCAACTTGGCGAGTCACTCAGTGCCATTTAGCTAGTCACAAAAGCTACTTGGCGAGTTTTAGACTTCAAATTTCCACTATTTTTCTTTTTAACTCAAAATTCTGACTTGCCAACTTTTGAGGTCTTATAGTCTCCATCCATCATAAGAATACCACAACTAATTTAGTTGAGTAGTATATGGTAGTCATTCTAGTTATAGACTGGTTTTATGCTTGTTATTCCTAAGTCAATTGTAAAACTTGAATTGTTAAGTTCAAGTTTCCAAATGAGTCAGTGATTAAGTAGAAGGGTAGTCCAACAATGCCTAAGGGTCATTTTGTTTAATACCTTAAGGCCAGAAAGACAGTTTCGAAGTAGTGCATCTACCATATTTTTCAATTTAAAGATACTTGTGTTGGGACCACATCCCTTCAGTTAGCCATATATGTGAATAAGTTTTCTGAAGTATTTCCTCATGATTTACTCGGATTCCTTCACAACATGTTGATAGACTTTTGGATAGATGTCCTTTCTGATACTTAATCTATCTTTATTCAGTGATATAAAATGGCTTCAACCAAGTTGAAAGAATTAAAATTACAATTGACAGATCTTTACGATAAGGGTTTAATCAGGCCGAATATATCACCTTTGGGTGTTCTTGTCCTATTTGTACAAAAGAAAGATGGTTACCTTAGAATGTTTATTGATTATTCTGAGTTGAACAAGTGAACCATAAAGAATAAGTGCCCTCTTCACAGAATTGATGACTTGTTCAACCAAATACAAAGTGACACTTATTTCTCCAAGATAGACCTCAGATCTGACTATCATTTGTTAAAAGTGGGAGAAAGTTACATCCCAAAGGCAACTTTCTGAACCTGTTATGGTAAGTATGAGTTCCTTGTTATGTCTTTTGATTTGAACGACGCTCCTGCATTATTAGTGGATCTCATGAATCAAGTATTTAACCAGTATCTAGAAATGTTTGTTATTATATTCATCCATTATCTTTGGACATACTACAAAAATGAGGAAGAGTGTGTAAACTATCTCAAAAACATGATCCAGACCATCAAGGACCAAGAGTTATATGCATGTTTTTGATGTTTGAATTTTGGCTTGCATCTATGGAAATTTTAGGTCACATCATATCTGATGAAGGTATCCGAGTTGATTCACAGAAGATTGAGGTAGTTAAGAATTGCCCTAGACCTAGTACCCAATTTACATAAGAATTTCCTTGGGTTTGGCTAGTTACTAATGAAGGTTTGTAAAGGGATTTTCATCCATATTATCTCCATTAAGTAAGTTGACCAACTAGAAGACTATTTTTCAATGGTCTGAAGCTTGTGAGAAAAGCATTGGGGAGTTGAAAACAAGGTTTACTACTTCTCCAATGTTGTTCCTACCCAAGGGAATAGATGATTTTGTTGTTTACTGTGATGAACCAAGATTTGGGCTTTGTTGTGTATTGATGCATAAGGGGAAGGCTATAACTTATGCCTCCTTACAGCTTATGACCCATGAAAGAAATTATCCACCCCTTGACCTCGTATTGGCAGAGTGGATTTTACTTTACAAATATGGCATCACTATCTCTATGTCATGCATGTGGATGTGTTTAGTAACTAAAATAGTCTTCGGTATGTCTTCAGTTAGAAAGAGCTAATATGGAGGTAAAAGAGATGGATTGAGTTATCATGGACTATAATATGAGCATTCTTTACCACCTAGGTAAGGCTAATGTCGTTGTTGATGATCTTAGCTGGTTATCAATGGGGAGTACTACTCATGTTGAGGAAGTAAAAAAAGGAGTTGACTAAGGAAGTACATAGACTTTTAAATTTTGGAATTCGCCTTGTGGACATAGATGAAGGTGGTTTTATTGTTCAAAATGGGGCTGAATCATCATTTGTGGTTGAAGTGAAGGAAAATAGAGATCAAGACCCCAACTTCCACATCGAGAAGAGAGAGACTACCTGCCAAAGTAGAGTCTGTGAGAACATCTTAATCTTGAGCTATTTGTGGATCAACTAGCTAGGAAAATCAACGAAACCCTATGCGGGAAACATAGTATGAGACTAAAAGTTTCTACTATAGTTTCCTTGAGTAGCTGCTTGAGCTTTCGGACTGCACCCCACCTTGAAGTCCTCTTGGGGCTTAGTCAATATCCCAAAAAAAATCATAAATTTTGGTCATTAATATAATTAGGAAGGGAAATAATAAATAACAATAAAACATCATAAATTGATCATAACATTAGCTTATTAACATGATTTATTAATTCATGAATGAGAAAATCTTTCAATCCTTATGAATTCATGTGTCAGTGAGAAAACCTTTCACCATCTTTAACATGAATATGTGAGAAAACAACTCTTCATAACCTTTATGCTTACCTTAAACATTATTGAAATCATAATTTATCATCATTCCTTACTTTCATGAGACATTCATAAGTCCTTGATAATCATTCATAACTCATTCATCAAAATCCTTTATCAATCATGATCATAATTCCTTAAAATCATACTTGAATTTAGAATATTGCATGGTTCTATAAAAATCAACTTGAAATCATGCAATTTAACTTGAATCATGCATAATTGGATCAATAATAATGAAACAAATCATAATTGAGATGACCTAATATAATTTCATAGGAATTAGGGCTTATAACAAGTATTCATAAAGGTCGGACGAATGTGAGAAAAGTTTCCAAATATTGAAGGGTCATCTTACATCGGCTTCTATTCTGACATTACTGAAAGGTTCTGAGGATTTGTTTTCTATTGTGAAGTCTCATGTATTAGTTTGGTTTATGTTTTGATGAAACATGGTAAAGTTATAGCATATGCTTCTACTCAAAGTGCATGAACAAAACTATCCCACACATAATCTTGAATTCACGGCGGTTGTGTTTGCATTGAAAATTTGGCATCATTAGCTTTATGGAGTGCATGTTGATATGTTCACTGATCATAAAAGTTTGAAATATGTGTTTAGACAAATGGACTTGAACCTTAAGCAAAGGAGATTACTTAAACTATTAAAGGACTATGACATGAGTATATTACACCATTCAGGTAAAGCTAATATTGTTGTCGATGCTCTTAATCGGTTGTCCATGAATAGTGTTGCTCATATTGTTGAAGGGAAGAAATAGTTGGTTAAGTATGTGCATATATTTACTCATTTAGGTGTTCGTTTTGTTGAATCTAACAAGGATGATGTTCTTTTTCATTATGGTTCAGAATTATCTCTTTTGGTTTAGTTGAAGAAGTAAATTTCCGAAAAATCCATTAAGGCTTTCTCCTAAAGGAGAGATGGGGGTACTATGTTACCAAGGTCATTTGTGTATGACTAATAGTGATGGTCTAAGGGAATTGGTATTGTATGAGGCCCATAATTCATGGTATTCAATTCATTTGGGATCCACTAAGATTTATCGTGATGTGAAATGACATGAAAAAGGACATAGCGGAATTCATGGCTAGGTGTCTTAAATATCAACAAGTGAAGGTTAAACATCAAACATCGGGAGGTTTGGCTCAAAATTGTCACGACCCAAATCCGAGTCATGATGACACCTATTATAAGTCCTGAGTTAGAAAGCCAACCAAAATCAAGTGAAAGTCAAACCTCAAATTAAAATAAATAAATAATAACAGAAGAAGGCAGAAGCAAGACGAATATATCAAAAGAGAGGTCAGGCCAAGGTACAACTATTTAAATATGATACAAACTGTACAAAAGGTCCGAAGGGACCAAAATGAAAAATTGATGCTCGACCAATGTCATGATCCGACCTAGGGCCAAGTCATAACACAACGATTGAAACCATGAAGGGATCCAACCAAGCCTATTGAAGTGTTATAAAGAATACATAAGGTAAAGTAAATATTGAATCAACATAAGTGAGTCTAAACTATGAATCATATACGGAGAAAGTAATTTGAAAACATAGACTCAAATATTTGTCCAACTAATGCCTCTAATCATGAAAATTGGCGGGGGTTAAGACATGTCCTTAGATTTCCCTCAAAATAAAAGAGATAAATGTCTCTAACAGATGAAACAACTCATAAAACTCCCTCGATGGAAGAGGACTCACCAAGACTTATCCATAGAAAATTAACTAGCCATGTGGATGGATGCGATCCTAAACTCGAATACCTTATGAGACAATATAGGCAATAATATGTGTTAGTAATTTTGAATGTACTAAGTATGAGGGAATGAAATGCAATATAAATCGTAAGATGCAATGATCAAGTAAAGTACATGGTAAGAAGAAATAAGTAAAGTCATGAGAGAATCGTACTGAAAAAGAAATTGAAAACCAAAGTTGAAATAATGAAAGTACTTAAGAGGACATACATATGTAGGATGGAACCATAACAGACAATAAGACCGTGTTAGCTATAACATAGAATCTCGATGTCTCCCCATACAACAGAAGAAAGAGAAATCTACTTGCTAAGGTAGAGTCTATCTTGCTAGGCAGGTCATAACATACGTAATTTATGGATCTACTAGCTATGCCATAAGGCAACCTATGGTGGCATGTATTTTAAGAGACATGAGGCTTCTACTAAGGCTTTTGGTTGGGCCCCTACCTCAATTTCACTCGGTGCTAAGTCAAATCACACGGAATTCATTAACATAGTAAACATACTTTAGCATATACCATAGCTTGTTTATAAACTTTATAATTCATTGAATAGCTCATTTAATAATATAGTATCAATGTGATAATTGGTCTTTCATCATTAAAAATTTTACTTGCATATTTCATATCATTAGGTCCTAGGTCACCACCTAAGGCCCTAAGTCACCTTACTTTATAACTTTCATGAAATTTATATCTTTAACATACTTATATATAGTCAATTGAATGAAAGTCATAATAATACCTTAAAATCATTGTATTCATAATCATACTTCATAATATCATATTTGAAAATGGTCTTATGCATGGGCTATCATAATTCAACTTAAAAATCATGTAATTCATGTAGGAACATACTTTAATGATCAACTATAACGATTTAAACAACCCAATAACATTCATAAAACTATGGTTATAAAGCAAATTCAAATTAATGAGATTTTGATTAGAACATTGGGACTCTATTGATGAAAGGGACCCATGGATGAATCCCTTAGTACCTTGATTCAATTTGACTTTAGAGTTGAAAAAAGAAATATGTTCTTAAAGAAACCCTAGATAAAGATGATGAAGAGGAACTTACCTTATCCGGCCCTATTAGTCGTGTCTTGCCAATATCAAACCAACCAATCGGTGACCTACACTTCCTTCCGTATAAAGCTTCGTACGGTGCCATTTGAATGCTAGAGTAATAGCTATTATTGTAGGCAAACTCGATAAGCGATATATGATCATCCCAGCTGCCTCTAAAGTCAATAATACAAGCCCGCAACATATCTTCTAACATTTGAATGGTATGTTCAGCCTGCCCATCCATTTGAGGGTGGAATGTTGTACTAAGATTTACCTGCATCCCCAATCCTTCTTGAAACGATCTCCAGAAGTTAGCGGTGAATTGAGCTCCTTTGTCTAATATAATCAATATGGGGACCTTATGAAGTTTTACCACCTCCTTAATGTACAATGTCGCATAATCCTCAGCTGAGTATGTAGTCCTAACTGGGAGGAAGTGGGCTGATTTTGTCAGTCTATCCACAATAACTCATATGGAATCATATTTCCGCAGAGTGTGAGGTAAGCCTGTAATAAAATCCATATTGATTGCTTCCCACTTCCAAGTCAGGATTTCCATCTCTTGTAATAGCCTGCCAGGCTTGTGATGTTCAATCTTAACCTGTTGAAAATTTAGGCACTAGGTCATAAATTCGCGCGATATCCTTTTTCATGCCATCCCACCAATACAGACATTTGAGGTCATGATACATTTTGTTCGACCCTGGATGAATAGAGTAGTGGGTATGGTGTGCCTCCCCCATTACCTGCTGCCGTAGCCCCAGACTTTCAGGTACACAAATTCAGCCTCTACATCTTAGTACCCCACCGGGCGTGATCTCGAATGGATTCTTTTCTTTGTAAAGAGATGCGTCTCTATACTGTACCATGACAGGGTCCTTGTACTGGCAGCACTTTACCTCCTCTATTAAAGAGTATTTGGAAACTCCTCGAAGCGAAACTCCACCATCCTCCAATGCGGCCAATCAGACTCCAAGGCTAGCTGATTGGAAAATTTCGCAGCCTTTTTCTTTTTGCTCTAGTTGTACATTTGACAAACTACCCATTGATTTATGGCTAAGTGTATCAGCCACCACATTTTCTTTCCCTGGGTGGTATAGAATATCAACATCATAATCTTTTAGCAATTCTAGCCACCTCCTTTGCCATAAATTCAGCTCTTTTTGCTTGAAAATATATTAGAGGTTTTTATGATCTATATAGATATCAACATGTACTGCTGCTATCTCCAAGTCATGGGTTGGATAGTTCTTCTCGTGTTTCCTGAGCTATCGGGAGGCATAGGTTATGACCCTACCATGCTACATTAGCACAAAACCTAGCCCAATACCGGAGGCATCATAATAAATAATGTAGCCATCTGGTCCCTCAGGAAGAGTTAGGACTGGGTTCGTAGTCAACTTGTCCTTCAATAACTTGAAGCTCCGTTCACATGTATCAGTCCACTGGAACTTGGCCTCTTTTTGAGTTAGCCTGGTTAAAGGTGCAAAAATCGAAGCAAAGTTTTCCATGAACCTCCTGTAATATCCTACTAACCCCAGAAAACTACATACTTCTATGGGAGTCATCAGTCTAGGTCACGCCCTTACAGCCTTAATTTTTTGTGTATCAACACAAATGCCATCCGCCCTAATTACATGCCCCAAGAATAATACCGAGGTCCGCCAGAATTCACACTTAGAGAATTTTGCATATAATTTCTTGTGTTGAAGCACCCTACGTACCATATGCAAATGATCTCTGTGTTCTGCTTCCGATCGTGAATAGACCAAGATGTCATCAATAAACATGATCACAAACAAGTCTAGAAATGGCTTGAACACCCGGTTCATTAAGTACATAAACACCGCTGGGGCGTTGGTTAGTGCAAATGACATTACCCTAAACTCATAATGACCGTATCGGGTTCTGAATGCAGTCTTTGGAATATCTACTTCTCTTACCCATACTTGATGGTAGCCTGACCGTAGGTTTATCTTTGAGAAATACTTAGCACCCTGTAACTGGTCAAACAAATCGGCAATCCCAAGGAGAGGGTGTCTGTTCTTTATTGTTGCCTTATTCAACTGCCTATAGTCAATACACATTCGCAGCGACCCATCCTTCTTTTTCACAAATAGTACCGGTGCTCCCTAATGAGATGTACTATGCCTAATAAAGCCTTTTTCTAACAAGTCCCTCAACTGCTCTTTGAATTCCTTCAATTCTGCTGGTGCCATTCTGTAAGAAGGGATAGATATAGGCTGAGTATCTAGTAACACATCTACGGTGAAATCGATCTCCCATTCGGGAGAAAGACCTGAGAGTTCCTCTTGGAATACATCTGGATACTCATTGACCACTGGTACTGACTGAAGAGTCGGTACCTCTGCTTCCAGGTCATGCACCCTCACCAAATGATAAATATACCCCTTTCGAACCATTTTCCTAGCCTATGAAATAAACTTACCCCTTGGCGATGCCGTATTCCCCAACTATTCGATATTTGGCTTGTCTGGGAGCTGGAACTGAACTACTTTGTTTCTACAATCAACGTTGGCATAAAAAGTTTCCATCCAATTCATACCCATAATAACATCAAACTCTACCATATCTAACTCCAATAAATCAGCCAAGGTATGAAGACTACTACACCCACTGAGAAATTTCTATATACTTGCTTTACTATAATAAAGTCTCCTATCGGGGTAGCCACCTCGAATAGATCTATAGACTCAGGTTTTATTCTGACTCGACTCACAACAAAAGGAGATATATATGATAAAGTGGAACCTAGATCTATTAATGCATATATATCCCGGGACCAGATTGATAATATACCTATAACCACATCTGGCGACACCTCCTGGTCTTGTCTACTAGCCAAGGCATAAATGCGATTTGTAGGGCTACTAGAACTGGAATCTCCACCACAGCCTGCTAGAACTTGAATACCCTGCCCCATAAGGTGCATAGCCATCGAAGATGAAGAACCAACAACTGACCCAGTAGGCTAGGCTGCACCACCTCAGTTACTTTTAGGTGGGCAATTTCTCATAAAATGGCCTTGACGGCCATAAGTGAAATAAGCACCTAGAACAATATGACATTCCTCGAAATGAGACCTACCACAAAAAGTGCACCGAGGCAAAGGTGGCCTTAACTGATGCAAATCCCTATTCATCTGTGAGACTGAAACCTTGGAGCTTTGACCAGCTCTTGAATACCCTATGCTATCAAACCTCCTACCTGTGAATTGTGAGGGTGCACTTTGGGCTAGCTGGGAAGGGTATCAACCATACTGTTTAGGCTGCCCGCCTCGAAAACTGCTAGAATAACTAGCTGATATAGTCCTCTTGCGTTGGCCTCTGTTAAAATCTCTCTCGGGCTAACATCCTCTATACCGATCCTCCACTCCTTGTGCATATTCTTGTACTCGAGTAATATCCATGCCTAGTTGAGAAGCAATGGACATACAGCTATCAACCAAGTGATGATCTAGTCTCATTACATAACAATGCACCCTATCAGCCATATCAGCCACAATAGTGGGCGCATGTCTAGCCAATGAGTCAAACTCAAGGCTATAGTCTTTAATGCTCCTACTATTATGCCTCAGCTACAAATATTTATCAACTCTGGCTTATTTTATTTCCGAAGGTAGAAAATGGCCAAAGAAGGCTTCCACAAACTTATCCCAGATTGTTGGAGGAGGACTCTCGCCCCTTGATAATACCCAGGACTCATACCAGTTAACAGCTACGTCACATAGCCGATATGAAGCCAACTCAAAATACTCAGCCTTAAAAGCCTTAATTACTCTCAATGTGCACTGCATGTGTTGAATAAACTCCTGCGGGTCATCAACAGGCCTCGACCCATAGAACTCTAGAGGGTTACAAGTCAAGAAGTCATGAACCCTCATACTATTGTGTCTATCAACATCATCCGCTCCTAACCCATGCCTTTGAGCCTGCCCTACCAGTATCCTAGTTAGTAGTTGTACTGCATCCCTTATGGCCCTATCTTTCATCCCTAGCTATGGAGTTAAAGGCTCAGGCATTGGAGCTTTAGGATCTGCAGTTGCTGCTGTTCTAGGCTCTTCTAGAGGTGGCGGCATAGTACAAAATGCTGATTGCAGCGCAATCGCTGGTATAGACTAGGCACAAGCCCTAGTAACTCTCGAGGTCTTACTAGTTTCTCCAACTGTTGACTTGCCCTTCTGGGAAGTGGTCGCTTTTCTTGGAGGCATTGCTGTAAACATGATGAACCATTAGGGAGAAATTATCTTAATATTACAACTCTATCACACAATGTAAGATAAGAAGGAAAGACAACATCTTAAATGCCCTGTAGCCTCTTGTTTATGGGTTTGGTGCACAACACATTAATAAACAAGACTCTACTAGAAATGGTCTGTAGACACTCTGAAGATGAACTGCTCTGATACCATTTTTATCATGACCCAGCCCCGTGGGCCGTGACCAGGTGCCCAAGCTGGATACTCACATATACACCTATAAACATTAAGTAAGCTTGTCATATGATCACATATTCTCCCCACCCGTCTCCTGAGAGGCTACAACTTATTATTTAGGTAGCATAACATATAAGCTGATGAGGCTATCATAGCATATGGGGTTGTACCATTATATACATACATGTGAGTCAACAAGGCTGCCACAACAGAGGGAACATCCCAAACATACCTTATACAAACACAATTAACCATACATATATACACAATCCATTCCCATATCTACAGACCTGTAAGAGTAGTGACGATAACATATGGCGGGACAAGGCCCCCACTGTACCTTTGAATAAATAAAAGTAAATATATACACCAAGGGTCAGTACCAAAAACTAGGCTCCAATATAATGAAGCCTTTTTCCAAATTGGCTGAGCGGAATCCTAAGCTGGCGGACTCCCAAAACCTGTATCTGTACCTAAGGGCATAAAACGCAGCCCCCCTCGAAAAGAGGGGGCCATTACTATTACACCCCACACTCTTGAGCTCGGAATGTCCCTTAAGTTTCTTAGAAGTTATCATGTGAGCCACATAAGCTACGATGCTATCAAACAACTCTCAGAAAGGGAGAATGTGCTACCCCATAATAGAGAAGGTTGGAAATAGGGTCAAGAGAAGTTGAAAGGAGTTGGAGGCCAAGTAATGAGTCATAGGACTCAACTTACCTACGTAATCTATTAATTTAGAAGTCTTACATACTTAAGCTACTTAAGTACATACCAAGCTTACGTAGAACGGATTACATAGATTCTTGAGATAAGACGATATTACGAACCCACGAGGAGAAGGAGAAAATGACACATGGCAGCAAAGAAGGAGTAACACATGGAAGGAGCTAAAGAAGGTAGCTGACTCACCTGCTTGCTTGGGAGGTGGACCCCACTACCACATGGCAGCCCCTCATTAGGTGCCTGGATGCGGTGGCCCAATAGAGGCTGAAATATGTCACCTCCTAAGGGAGCCTATATATATGTATTATGTGACTAAGGGGATGTTCTTTATCCAAAAACACTTCAGCAAAAACAAAGAAAGAGAAACCCTAAAACTAGAGAGAAAGGGACGACGGCCAAGAGAGAAAAAGGTAAGATTTCTGGTTTTGTTCCATAAATTAATTATCTAGAGTATACCACGATGATATGGAGGAATTAATAGTATATAATCATGGCTTGGAGAAGAAACAAATGGATAGCAAGCAGCCCACTCAGTTTCAGCGCATTTAGAGAAGTTACGTGGCGCAATTTTGCAAGTTTTGGCCAATTTTGGGTAAGGTAATGTTTCTCCTTTAAATTTGTACATTATGTGGTGTTTATAGAGTGTATGATGTTCCTTGTAAGTGGCTGTAAGTGTAAAAATTCCATTAAAATGCTTAACATTCGAAGCAAACTAAATTGGAGTCGCTATAGGTAAATTGTAGTCGAAGCAAGGTGTTGTGCTTGTGGTGTGCGGCTGCAGGTGTGTGGTGGTGTGTTTCTGGGATGGAATATGATATAAATGGGGTGTGGGTTCTTCTGTTTGCAGCCACATGATCCCCCACTTCGTATAGTTAAAGGTTTTATGAAATAAAGATTAAAAACCCTCTTTTGGTATTGTAGTTTTGGGTGAATTGTTTGGAACTTATATTGCATCTTATTGTGGTATTCTTGTGTTGTATAGCTACTGGTTGTTGTTGTTTTTGTGTCAGCTAAGGTTTGGGGGTAAAATGGAAATGTTAATAGGGCAAGTTAGAGGGGAGGTGCTGCCCGATTTCCGTTAATCCCTTAACTAACTAAGGAACTAGTCGAGAAGCCGAGCAAGGAAACGAGTTCTATGAATACTCGTAGGTAGTCTAAGATGCTGAAAAGTCTAAGGTTGTTGATATTTGTAATGCTTCCATGTTAAATAGGTTTGTAGGATGATGACATGAACGTGATTAAGAGAAGTCCGTAAGAGGTATGTAAAGCTATCTTTCTCTTTTTTTGGCATGTCTTCGAGTTAAGTAATGAATGATATGAGCGTGAGGTAAATCTACTCATAAATTCCAAGCATAATTCATGGTCCTTATTTACTTCTTGATGAAATCACCCTTGTATTAATTGAACTAGGGCTTCTCATGCCTTCCATACGTTAGGAAGTGATGAGTATGTAAAGATTAACTCTTTTTCTCTCTTGGCATGTCTTAGCTATAAGTGATTGGTGTATGAAATATGGGGACAATTCCATTCTTAGAACCCCAAGCATAATTCGTACATATTCTTAACTTCTTGATATTAGAACTCTTACAATAGTTGAGTTATTGTCTTGTAAGCCTTTTACGTGATAAAAAATATTACACGTGAGGCCTATCCCTTCCTTTTCTTGAAATAGCTTAATGTAAGTGAAACAATATGTGATATGAGTTAGGGATAGTTCTATTTATAGATTCTGGATGTGATTCATGAATTGTACTCACTTTTGGGTGGTAAGGGTCTTAAAGTAGTTAAACTACGACACTCAACCCTTCTACATACTGAGTAATAATTGGATGTGTAAGCTCCTATACCTAGAGGCCCTTGGACATACTTTATTATTATATGTTGAGATATGTTTGATATGCTACCAAGTTTTACGTGAACATATATGCATTATTATATTATATAGGGATCGGGCTGTATGTTCCTCGGCATTAACATGTTATATTTATAGGGATCAGGCCGTACATTCCTCGGCACTAATATATTTTATGTATAGGGATCGGGACGTACGTTCCTTGGCACTAACGTATTATATGTATGGATCGGGCCGAACACTCCTCAGCACTAACTTGATATATATATGGATTGGGTTGTATGTTCCACAACGCTAATAGTATGCATATGCCTACGATGATAAAATAATGCATTTATTACATCGAGTCCCCGAGCGGGCCGAATACAGTATGTGATAATAGTATACATGACCCTATCTTGTAAGGTGCAGGTACAATACTCTGTTAAATTTTATACTTGTCCCCTGCACCCCTATGGTAACTGTAATTTCCTTATGATGTTTTGTACATTACATACTCAGTACATATGTCGTACTAATCCCCTACTCTTTAGGGGGCTGCATTCATGCCCGCAGGTACAAACACAGGTTTTGGGAGTCTGCCAGCTTAGGATTCTACTCAGCCAGTTTGGAAGAAGCTCCATTGTATCGGAGCCGAGTTTTTGGTACTTAGTATTGGATGTATATATTTGCTTATTCAGGGGAGCGGTGAGGGCCCTATCCTATCGTATGATGTGGTTGATATTTTTAGAGTTCTGTAGACATATGTATGTCGGCCATTTGTAAGTTGTTCCACTTGTGCCTATATGGCGTGTTGTAACATTATTACACTATAGCAGCCTTGTCAGCTTGTATGTTTTCTTATCAGTTGGTACACTAAGAGTCGAACAGGAAATGGGTTTACTTTTAATTGGCAGGGGTACACGCGTGTGTCTAGTTCGAGCACCCATCACGGCCTACGGGGTTAGGTCATGACAAAAGTGGTATCAGAGCAGTTCGTCCTTGGAGTGTCTATAGACCATGTCTAGTAGAGTCTTATTTATCGGTGTGTTGTGCACCACATCTATAAATAGGAGGCTACGAGGCATTTAGGATGTTTTCTTTCTTTCTTGCCTTACATAATGCGGTAAAGTTATGTTATTAGGATGATCTCTTGCTAACATATCCTCATGCTTACAGTGATGCCTCTGAGGAAAGCAAAAACTGCCTAGAAGGGCAAGTCAGTTGCAAGGGAAACTAGTCAGTCCCCGAGAGTTACTAGGGCTCGTGTCTAGTCTATGTCGGGGATTATGCTCTTGTCGGCAAGCTCTACTATGCCTCCACCTCTAGAGAAGTTTAGAGAAGAAGCAACTGCAGGTCCCGAGACCCCAGTACCTGAGCCTCCAGCCCCACAGCCAGGGCCAAAAGATAGGGCTATGAGAGATGCAATTCAGTTACTGACTAGGATAATGGAAGGGCAGGCTTGAAGGCATAGACAAGGAGCCAATGATGTATATAGATGTGATAGCTTGAGGGTTTATGACTTCCTAACTTGTAACCTACCAGAGTTTTATGGGTCGAGACCCGTGGAGGACCCACAAGAGTTCATTCGATAGATGCAGCGTACGTTGAGAATACTTAGGGCTTCTAAGACTGAGTTTGTTGAATTGGCTTCATATCGGCTGCGTGATGTAGCCGTTAATTGGTATGAGTCTTGGGAATTATCTAGGGGTGAGGGTGCTCCTTTAGCAGTTTGGGATGAGTTTGTGGAATCCTTTCTTAGACACTTTCTACCTTTGTAAATAAAGCGAGCCAGAGTTGATAATTTCTTATAGTTGAGGCAAAATAGCAGGAGCATTAGAGATTATAGCCTTGAGTTTGACTCGTTGGCGAGACATGCACCCACTATTATAGCTTATATGGCTAATAGGGTTTATCACTATGTGATGGGGCTAGATTGTCACTTGATTGATAGCTGTATGGCCATGGCTTCTCAGCCAAACATGGATATTGCTCGGGTACAAGCATATGCATAAGGGGTGGAGAATTGACACGGAGGGCGACAACCCGATAGAGATTATGATAGGGGCCAGCATGAGAGAGCTAGGTCAGGTTGTTATTCGGGGGAGTTTCGCGGTGAGGAGCCTTAGCAGTATAGTAGGTATCCTTCCCAGCAAGCCCAAAGTGCACCCTCACAATTCATAGGTAGGGGGTTCGATAGTATAGTGTACTCAGGAGACGATCAGAGCTCTAGGGTTTCAGGCTCACAAATGAACAGGGGTTTGTGTTAGTCGAGGCCACTTTTACCTTAGTGTCCTCATTGTGGAGGGACTCATATTGTGATAGGTGCTTGTTTCACTTGTGGTCGTCAAGTCCATATCATGAGAGAGTGTCCACTCAGGGGTAACCCAAGGGGTACAGCTCAGCCTACTGGGTCATTTGTTGGTTCTTCTTTTTTGGTGGTTGTACGCCCTATAGGATAGGGTATTCAGACACCAGCAAGCCATGGTAGAACTTTTAGTTCTAGCGGTCCTTCGAATTCACATCTATGCCTTAGCTAGTAGACAGGACCAGGAGGCATCACCAAACAGGGTTATAAGTATATTATTAATTTTCTTTTAGAATATATATGTATTGATATTGGGAGCCCCGTGTGTCTGTAATATGATATGGTACATATATATATACATGTCGGCCCTGTGAGGCCCTGTTGGTATTTTCTGCGTGCAGATTTTTGGGATGGTAAGAAATATAGAGGAAACTCTGCCAAAATTTTTCTAATAGTGAAAAAAGAATGAGAGATAGGGTTGTAGTGTGTATTGAAAGGTCTTGTCGCCTGTAATGATAAGATTTTACATAACTGTGAGTATGGATGACCTCATATTAGTTATCCAAGAATAGTTGTGCAATTGTGAACATACATATATGGCACAAGACCAAGCAGAGGAGTGTGTGATAAAAAGGGGTTATGAGATTTTGGAGATGTTACAGAGAAATACAAAGAGTAGGTAAACCAAGGCACCAAAGGTATATAGCCATGGTTGAACTAAATATCTACCCAGATACCGATTGCAAGATAATAAAAAAGAAAGGGCAAAGCAAAACCTGAAGCCTAGCGAGATGATGCTAAGGTAATTTTGGGCTAAGATGAGTGCCTTCGCACATTATTGCAAAGATTGCAATGTAATGTGTGACAAGGAAATTGGAGGCAAGTCATAGTGAAAGGACCATGGAAGAGTCTAAGATGACGATGAAGCAATAACATAAGATCATGTACCTAGAATGTACAAATTGGGTCAAGGGAGTTGAAAAAGGGCTTAAGCAAAACAGACAGGGTTAGTTGGTTACTAATAGATGGTGCACGTAGATGCCAAAGTCCTTCAAAATTATACTAGTTAATGATGGAAAAAGTACGGAGCAACGATAAAGATCATTGTGTGAAGGAACTTCAACACCACTCAGTAGCCAACTCTAAGGGCAAAAAGCAAAATTAAAAAATAAGGGTACCAGTTGGTGTCATCTAAGGAAGGTAAAAAGTAATACACTAGGTCGAAGATTCCACAATACGACCTTGGTTACAAGACTCACTTTGTACTCCATGGACGTATGATTCTATGTGGGGTTGTTGTTAATAGGTTAACAATATCAGCCCCTATACATTACTCAGGCCTACCTGTTTAATTGAAACTATATAAAGTCATAAGTTAAGAAGGTAATAAGATTCTATGGAGTTCCCATAACTATTGTCTTAGACGAAGAAGCCCAAGTTACAATCAACTATTGAAAATTAGCCCACAGAGAGATTAGGAAGACAGATAGGTCTTTGTACAACCTTTTACTCTCAGGATAATGGACAGACTAAGGTTGTTGGCTGAGGGATAGAAGTTGTACTGTGGGCCTATACGTTTGACTTCAAAGGCAGCTAAGGCAATAACCTACTACCTGTCAAGATTATCTCTGATATTAGTTATCATCCTCGTATCTAGATGGCTCCATACGAGACCTCGTGTAATAGAAAGTGTAGGTTGCTAATTAGCAGGTTTGAGGTTGCTAAAATATGACTAATAGGCCCCATATAGAGTTCATTAAGCGGTATAAAAGGTAAAGCTCATTCAGGCAGGGTTATCAGCAACCCAAAGTCGATAGAGGCCATATATAGATGATCGATGTCAACTTCTAGAGTTTCAAGTGGCTAAGTCCGAGGTACATTGGTCCTTATTAGGTCCTCCGCTGAATAAGCAAGGTTGCCTACGAGCTGGATCTACCAGCAGATTGAAAGCAATATACCCAGTCTTGCATGTATTAAGGCTTCGTAAGGGTACTAGTGATCTATCCGAAGTATACCCTACAAATGATGACCAGGTCATAGAGGAGTTATCCTATGAAGAGTAACCGATTGCCATGCTGGATACAGATTAGAAGATTATAGACTAAGTGCGTAGCTTCTGTCAAAGTGTTATGGTAAAATATAAATCATGAAGAAATGACCTGGAAAACTGAAAAGGACATAAAACACAAGTATCTGTATTTATTCCCGATGTCTACAGGTAACTCCAACTCTTGAAAATCGTATATTAATTACTTGAATGAAAATGTGTATTATCGCAATAGAAAGAAATCTCCTTACAATCTGTATAAAGTCTTAAGGGAAGTGTTATTTAACATTCGGGGACGAATGTTCTAAAGGGGGGAAGGATGTTACACCCCACACTCTTGAGCTCGGAATGTCCCTTAAGTTTCTTAGAAGTTATCATGTGAGCCACATAAGCTACGACGCTATCAAACAACACTTAGAAAAGGGGAATGTGATACCCCATAGTAGGGAAGATTGGAAATAGGGTTAAGACAAGTCTCAAGGAGTTGGAGGCCAAGTAATGAGTTGTAGGACTCAACTTACCTACGTAAGCTATTAATTTAGAAGTCTTATATACTTAAGATACTTAAGTACATACCAAGCTTATGTAGCACATATTACATAGGTTCTTAAGATAAGAAAAGATTACGAATCCATGAGGAGGAGGAGAAAATAACACATGGCATCAAGGAAGGATTGACACGTGGCAGCAGCTGAAGCAAATAGCTGACTCACCTACCTACTTGGGGGTGGTGGATCCCATTGCCACATGACAACACCTCATTGGGCGCTTGGATGCGGTGGCCCAATAGGGGATGGACACGTGTCAACCTTAGGGGATGACGCATGTCACCTCCTAAGGAAACCTATATATATGTATTATGTGACTAAGGGTCTGTTCTTAATCCAAAAACACTTCAGCAAAAACAATGAAAAAGAAACCCTAAACCTACAGAGGAAGGAACGACGGCCAAGAGAGTAAAAGGTAAGATTTCTGGTTTTGTTCCGTAAAATAATTATCTAGAGTATACCATGATGATATGGAGGTATTAATATTTTAATATCATGGCTTGGAGCAGCACCAAATGTATAGCAAGCAGCCCACTTAGTTTCATCTCGTTTTGAGAAGTTCCGAGGCATAATTTTTCAAGTTTTGGCCAATTTCGGGTAAGCTAAGGTTTCTCCTTTCAATTTTGACTTTATGGGGTGGTTATGGAGTGTATTATGTGCCTTTTAGGTTGCTGGAAGTGTAAAAATTCCATAAAAATGCTAACGGTCGAAGCAAACTAAATTGGAGTCGCTATAGTTAAATTGTAGTCGAAGCAAGGTGTTGTGCTTGTGTTGTGCGACTGCAGGTGTGTGGTGGTGTGATGAAGGGATGGAACATGGTATAAATTGTTATACCTCGTACCTTTGTGCTCTGGAATGCTTTGTTAAGCTTCTTGAAAGGTGCCATGTGATCAATGTTAATTCTAATGTTATCAAATAACTCTAAGGAAGGGAGGATGTGATGCCCCATAGTAGTGAAGGTTGGAAATAGAGTTATAAGGATTGGAAGAGAGTTGGAGGCCAAGTAATGAATCGTAGGACTCGATCTACTTGCATAAGCTACCAACTTGGACGTCTTATATAACTAAGCTACTTGAATACACGTTGAGCTTAAGTAACAAGGATTACAGAGGTTCTTAAAGTGAGACGACATTACGAACCCACGGAAGAGGTGGAAGGACGTGGTGCTCATGATGCTCCCTATTCTCAGAGTAGAAGGATGTCGTCGATGGATAAAATAATGAAGAAGTCCAAGTAGGATCTGAACACATGGTTCATAAAATCCATGAATGATATGGGGGCATTAGTCAACCCAAAAGACATGACTAAGAACTCATAGTGCCCGTATCGAGTCCTAAAAGCTGTCTTAGGGATATCAGACTCCCTAATGCTTAACTAGTGATACCCTGACCTCAAGTCTATCTTAGAGAACACTGTTGCACCCTAGGCTGGTCAAATAAGTCATTGGACTGTGGCATCAGGTACCTATTCTTGATGGTCACCTTAATCAGTTGTTTATAATTAATACCCATACACATGTTACCATCTGTCTTTTTCACACACAGAACAGGAGCACCACAAGAAGATACACTGGGCATGATAAACCCTTTACTCAAGAGTTCCTAGAGCTATATCTTAAGCTCCCTCAACTCAACTAGAGTAATCCAATATGGTGGAATAGATACTGGTTGTGTACCCAGCTAAAAATAAATGCTGAAATCCATATCATGCTTTGGAGGAATACCAGGTAGACCGGTTGCAAAGACTTCAGAGAACTCCAGAACCACTAGAACAAAATCAATAGAAGGAGTGTCGGTGCTAGTGTCAGGGACATAAGCCAGATAGGCTAGATACCCCTTTCCTACTAACCGTTGAGCCCTGAGGATGGAGATCTCACCACACGGCACATGACTAGCTGCACCTGCCTACACGATTGGAGAAATATCGGGCATAAACAATGTGATGGTCTTGGAAAAATAATCCAAAACTTCATGATGAGTATACATCCAATCCATGCCTAGAATTAAGTCGAAGTCTACTATATCTAGCTCAATCAAGTGCGCTATAGTATTATACCCCACAATGGTCACCATACAGGATCGATATACTTGATCCACTACTAAATAATTACCTACGGGGTTATCTACAGACATAGGAACAAATAATGTCTCACATAAAATATCCCATCGAGTAGCATAAAGAGCAGACATGTACGAATAAGTAGACCACAAATCAAATAAATAATAAAGAGGTTGATGAGAGATGTATATCATACGTACAATGGCGGTATACAATGCCTCCCCCTCTAGCCTACCTAAAAAGGCATATATATGATTGTATCAACCTCTACCACCTATACGTCCTACCAGGAGACCACCCTTAGTACCCTGAGAATCATCTCTGCCACCTTGTACATCATCTTTACGTGGCTAAACTAGGGCCCCAGGGCTTGAACTTGTTGATCCAATGGACCCTGCAGACTTTGGCATCTACGATGGCTAATAGTAGGAAAATCCCTAGTAAAGTGGCCTATTACACCACACTTATAGAACTACCCTCTAAATGAAACTCTTTGTCTTATCCCTACTAAACCTAAATGGCCACCACAGGCTGAATACCTAAAAATCTGACACCAAATAAAACTGATCGAAAGTCTAGCTATAAGGCTTCCTGAATTAGTCTTCTAGGTGGATACAACTATGGATGATCTCTGCCAAAAGAACCTCTACCATGCGACTGGCGGCCACTAAGACTACCCTGGCCCCGAAGCCTCTTGTGACTGCCTCTGTAGGCCTCGTCATTACCTCAATAGTACGAGCATGGTCTACTATCTGTAAGAACAAATATCTAGACATAACCATTTGCTCCGTAGCCAACCTAAATAGATTAGACAACCCTTTGACAAACTAGCATAACCATTTATCCTCTATTAATATAATCATGGTGGCATGCCTGGATAACTCATGGAAATGAGAATCGTCCTCTGTAACTATCTTTGGTCCGTGCACTAATGGTGTGAACTCGTCCCTCATCCTCTCTATGAACCTGCAGAGTACATACTTCTCTAAGAAAGCCTCAAAAAACTGAATCCATGATATCGGTTGTGATCTCATGGGTCTATAGCTAAGATACGATCTCAACCACTGCTTCATCAGTCTATCCAACTGAAAATTAGTGTAATCAACCCTGTGGGACTCCACCAACCCAAGGTTATGCAACCTTTCATGGAAATTAATGAAAAACTTATGGGCATCCTCACCCATTGCACTTGAGAACCTGGGATGGGCTAATCTGATAAACCTTCCTAACGTCTTCTACTCGTCTATAGTCATAATCGATCTAGCTTCCATATGCTGAACAACTATAAGAATAGGCTGAATTCTCAGATGAGAAGCTATAATAGGCTGTACAACTAGGACCAGATCATACTATGTCCCTGCTTTTCCTAATATTTGAATTTCCTCTTGGCCCTAAGGTCCAGCTGAAGTACTAGGAAGTGTCCCTGCTTGGGACATACCTTCCATGATGTTGATGATCCAGCCCAGAGTATCCTATAACACTGGTGTGGCCATGATTATAGGTGGAAGATGGACTGGATCCTCCTTCACTAGCTAATGCTTGAACTACTCAACCTGTATAACAAGCTCCGACACTAGGGTTGTGGCCTGATATCTTCCCACTATTTGTGCCGACCTCGATCCCAACCCCGAGCTGGGGCTCTATCTATAAGTGTGGGGTGTCCTCATCCACCCCGAGTAGATCTCATTCTCTCCATCTAAGAAAGAGTAAAATAAGTAGGGTTTAGAGGTGTTCATCGTCATCAGTGCACGATCAAAAATGCGAATAGTAAATTAATTCCTAACAATGTCCTGTAATGGTAAGATCGGTGAATGTAAGCTCTGATATCATTTTGTTATGATCCAAATTCAGGCCATGATGACGCCTACTATAACCCGAGAGTAGACAAGCCAAACCAAATCAAGTGGAAGTCAAACCTTATTTTAAAATAAAATAAATAACAGAAGAAGGCAGAAGCAAGAAGAATATATATCAAAAGAGAGGTCGGGTGGGCCAATATCCCCCAAAAGTAGCATGGAGCACTCGGAATAACCTTCGAGCTCATGAATAAAATAGCCACTCAAAATTATACCTCTAGATCATCAACAATAAAATAATAACCTGGAATATATATCAACGGGCCATCCAAAATTTACACCTCAATCATATCAATATGAAATAAAATATAGCCCAAAGTCAATAAAAGGGCCGCCCAGAATCATACATTGAGCTCATCAACCATGACATGCCATAATAATATATCACCGATGTTTCCTTAAATTACTCCTATGTACTCATCAATCAAAAGTATTGATCTCACCATTTATTCTTTCTTTAAAGAGTATTTTTAACACCGGTAAGGTAAATCAAGACAAGTAGCATATCAAACATCGCTTATTAGTAAAGCTCGGGTAATATCCCATTGAAGGCATCAAATCACTAACCAAAGACTCTGGTATACCACAAGGACGGCCTCGGGCCAAACATTTCAATGTCAAAAGTAAACAAGACATATACATAAACCGAATTTACAACAAGCGGGCAACAAAAACCAAGAAAGTCAAGAAAGAGACCTCTTAAGTTCAATTCACCTAACAGTAAGTTCTAAGGATTCTAAGTGATGAAAACTAATCAAGATATCACCTAGACTAAGGTTCTAAAGGCTAAAATCTAAACTAGTTACTAACAATGATCATCGGCTCCAAATTTGATCAATAGGATATCAACACCTAAACTACTAACCTAACCAAGTAAAGTCTAACAAAAGAAAGCCATAACCTACCTCAAGGCCGAAATCACACACAAACTTCTAAACTGGGCTTTTCTTTTCTAGACTGCCTCTAAATGATGCCATTCTATCAAACTATTGAAGAACATATCAAAAGAAAGTGAACAATACTCATGTTCCTATAATCTAAAACAGAACTAAAATCAGGTCAAAATTAGATATTGGGACCTGTGCACGAAATCGAACACCCAACTCCGTCATAAGGTTCTAAATAACATAAGGAAGTTGTGACCCAAAAATAGGCACATATTGAGCGTTGGAAGAACTCAAAAAAACTCCACCAATTTCAAACCCTAGAATAGCCAAAACTATAAAGAAACAATGAATTTACGTGAAACCAATGGTCAAGCCGAAAGAATGAATGAAACTTTGGAGGATATATTGAGGGCATGTATCATTGATTTTAAATAAAGTCGGGACGGCAATTTACCATTGATTGAGTTTGTCTATAATAATAGCTATCATTCGAGCATCCGAAAGTCTCCTTTTGAAACTTTGTATGGAAGGAGATGTAGGTCCTCGGTGGGATAGTTTGAAGTGTGTGATTTGGCATTCATTATTCCCAATTTTTTATTAGATTTAATAAGTAAGTCTCATAAGAGAAAGATTGAAGATAGCTCAAAGTCCCTAGAAGTCATATTAGGACATAAGAAAAAGAGATCTTGAATTTGATGTGGATGATTTGGTCTATTTGAAGGTTTCACCATTGTGTAATGCGATTTAGTAAGAAAGGGAAACTAATTCATAGGTATGTGGGAACCTAAAAAATCTTGAAGTTTATTGGAAAGGTGGAATATGACTTAGAATTGCCATTGGAGTTGGCTATGGTTCATCCAGTGTTCCATGTATCGATGTTGAGAAAGTTTGTAGGTGATCCAAATTCTATTGTACCATTGAAAAAAGTGAATTATTTTCAAGAAGTATTTCAACAAAATATAATTATCTTTAATTTTAAGTGCATTATTTTTAGAAAGAATTCAAGAAAATTATAGTTAGCTTCAAGTTCAGCGATTCTATCAAGATTTTTCATTGTAGGTATGTGGAAATTCACCAATGGATTCCTTTCATCCATTGGGTCCCAAAATAACTGAATTCTCCGATTTTAATCTACCTAATTCAATGAGGGTTTCATGTCAATTCTTTATGGGACTTTATCAATTGATTTCAATTAATGTTATTCATCTATATATTGCAAGAATTTACAATGACACATGATTTTAAATTAATTTCACATGAACCCGTACTTTTTGCAATGAATTTCAATATGAACTATTATTTTTTTATCATGAATTTTATGAAGGTTTTACAAATGACTTACTAAAGCTATGAATTATGTTTCAACTATGTTTTCATGTATGAATGAGTGAATTATGAATAGTTTTCTCATAATATGAATGAAATCATGATTTAGATGCTTAGAAAGGTAAGTGTCTACATGAATTATGTTATGATCATAATTTTTAAGGAGATATTCATATGATATATTTTATGATGTGGATTTCTATAGATTATTACCTTTCATAATGATATGAGTGATAAATTATTTACATTATTTCTTTGGTATTAACTTAGCAACGGGAGGACTTTGTGGTGGAGACTTAATAAGGTAGTCTCTATTAGCAACCCTTTGTACCAAACTATATGCCCTCATAGGTTTGTCTTAATTGTCCTAGTTAGTGGATGAACATATAATACATGATGATGATTATGAGATATAGTAGAGTGTGTGTGATGATCGTTCGATCGTACATTATGATATAAATTAGGTAAAAGTAAACATTAGTACATGGAATGCACTAAGTATGTGAGAAGTATGCACGAACAATGATAATCGGACATAAATAATATGAACATGTGATGCATGAACAATATCTTAACAATAAGAATAAACCTTGAAAGCATTTGAAAGATCATAATCATGTGGTCGATGCATCATACAATATAATCATAAGATTATACACATAGCATATACATATGTGGGATATTAACATTAACTAACATTTAAGATCATATGAGCTATAACATTGAATCCTATGTAACTCCCACACCGAGATGAGAGACGCTACTTCCCAAAGTATAATCTATTTCATAAACATAAACATGAACTATTTGTGAATCCACTATCTAAGTCATAAACAAAAACATACGGTGGCACGTAATTTAGGAACTAATGATTGCTACTAAGGTTCCCTGGTGGATCCCCACCATGACGTTTTATCTAAGCTTAGTTAATCCCAATGTAATATATAAAACATAGTCATTAGGAAAGTTAAATCAACCAACCCAATATCATAAAAATATAACATAACAGTAGCTCCTTAAAACCATGATCATAACTTGAACTTGTGGATACTCACTTTCTAAGCATCCAAGTCATCATAACTTGCATATTGTGAGAAAACCTTTTACAATTCATGGTTTTATCTTGGAAACATACTTTAATCATAATACATAGATTTCATAAATCATATATGAGAATTTATAAAGCACATTATCATAAATCCCTAATTCATACTTGAAATTATAGCATAATCTATGGGTCATTGCAAAATACCTTGAAAAGATGTAATTAAATTGAAATTATGCATTAATAGACTATTATCGATGAATAAGAACATAATTAAGTTGAACCATGTACAATTTGCTCAAACCCTAGAATTGAGAAAATTGGAATTGATAAAAGAAAAGAGAAATTCTTGGGACTCCATGGAGGAATTTCCACATACCTTAATGAAGATCAACTTGGAATTTGAAGAAGAAGTTTGAACCTTAGAACCCTAGTTTGATGAAGAAGAAAAGCCTTTGGGGAGAGAAATCCTTGTTGCCTTAGAGTGATTTTTAGAAAATAGGAGGGAATGGTGATAATTTGAAGGATCTATGTAGTTATAGGCTTATTCTACCTAAATATGTCCAGGTGGAAAGCTAAAATAATGTGAAAAGACCAAAATGTCGTTAATTAAAATTGCCAAAATGGCCTAGGAACAGGGACCTACAGGTTGTAGGTGGTTTGACCGCTCATAGGTGTTTTCCTTCAATGCACCCCTACACTTGACCAAAAATCCAAAAACTAAGGACTCATCCTATGAGTGGTGTCTATGGTTTGTAAACCATTCTATGGAACATCATTCTTGTTCTTAAGGAAAGTTCTAAAACCATGAAATATCTCAACTTTAAGAACCCTTCTACGAGTCTGACCTACATGCCATCAATAGTCGTATGCGTCGTAAGGACCCTTCAACAAATTTTCCAATTCCCAAATATCTGAGTTTCTTAACCTCCCCTACGGGTCATTCCTACGGATCATAGAATCTCCTATGACTGAAACATATGAATTCGAAAGAGTGAATCATTAAGAAACATAATACCTCAACTAGAAATGGAAGGAAATAGATGTGGATAGCATTTCATCATATCAGCCTCAACCTCCCACATAGCACCCTCAACCTCTTTGTTCCTCTACAACACCTTCACGGATGCAACTTCCTTTTCCTTAAACCTCATACTTGCCAGTCTAGAACATAAATTGGAACCTTCTCATAAGAAAAACTCTCTTTCAAACTAATGTAGTCCAAGGGAACAATAGAGGTAGGATCAAGAACATAACTTTTCAACAACGACACATGAAACACCAAATGCACCTAATGGAAAATTCGAGGACAACTCTAACTCATATGCCACCTTTTTAATCCACCTTAAGATATGATATAGTCCTACATATCAGGGACTAAGCTTCCCTTTCTTTCAAAAATTCATCACACCCTTAATGGGGGAGAATTTCTAGTAAACCCAATCATTTACTTCAAACTCAAGATCTCTTCTCCTCGCAACCGAATAGGACTTTTGTCCACTTTGAGCGGTCTTCAATCTCTCTTAAA
Source organism: Solanum dulcamara (assembly GCF_947179165.1). Lineage (NCBI taxonomy): Eukaryota > Viridiplantae > Streptophyta > Magnoliopsida > Solanales > Solanaceae > Solanum > Solanum dulcamara. The sequence continues at coordinate 35,186,917 of NC_077246.1, read as the reverse complement.
TGATCCTAACCTTTTCCATAGCCTCATGCACAATTCGGGTCCAATCTAGGAAACCTCACAAAATTTAAACTAACCAATATGAGACCTACATCTCCTACTATATATGGCCTCGAATGGAGCTATCTAAATGCTAGAATAATATCTATTATTGTAGAAAAACTCCATCAAAAACAAATGATCCTCAAAATTACCTTAAAGTCAATCACACATGATCTCAACATGTCCTCCAAGGTGTCACGACCAAAATTAGGGCCTAGATATGATATGACAATTAGAATTTCCATAAAAACCCCAACCAAAACTCTTGGCATATCATAAGCATACATAAGGTTAACTATAAGTGGAAACTCATAAAAGTCCTAGAATATAGCATAATTACAGAGAAAATCAAGACAACATAGACTACATACACAAATTTCCAACATTCCTTTACTTGACTACAATGGTGGGGACTAGGACATATTCCTAGATTACTCTCAAGAAAGTAATGACATGGCGTAGAATATTCTGTAAGAATCATCAAAGTCTAGGAATGACAATAAAAGAGAGAATGACTCGGCTTTCCGTAGAAGCATGAGGACTTACCATACAATCATCCAATGAATCACCTACTAGCCACAAGAATAAAAGGAGCTTCCGTCCCTACATTATGGTATAATATAGGGAATAAGGTATGCATTAGTTCGTTTGAATGTGCTATGTATGTAGGCAATGTAATAAATAATAAAACTAATTGTGCAAATTACTATTTCGAATAGTGTGATAAAATAGATAGTAAAATCATAGGAAGAAGTAAGAAAGATCAATGTAAAATAAATCGTAAGAGTATCGTATCAAAGTAAATGATAGTGTAGTCTTTTAAAACATCATAAGGACCATATATATGTGGGAAATAACCATATACGTCAATAAGACAATGTGAGACATTACATTGAATCCAATGATTCTCACATCTAGAAGGAGGAGGCTACTTTCAAAGGTAGACTTTATATCATGAACATGTTCTGTATGTGGATCCACTAGCTAGGCAATATTGGAAAACCTACCATGGAAACGTAGTTAAGGGACTAGAGATTTCTACTATGGACTCCTTGGGTCGAGTTCCCACTTCAAAGTCCTCTCGGTACAACGTCAACATCCCAGGATTACATTCATATCATAAATCATACTTGAAATAATTCAAAAAACTTATTCATAAGAATAGTTCAATATCACGTGATTCATGTAATGTGGGTGTAGGCCTTCTATCATTACGAATCCTTTTCATAGAAATATAATAGGGTGTTAAGTCACCCTCATTCATAAAACTTTGTTGAATACTTAAAATTCATGATCATATCTTATACTTAAAATTAGGGTAGAAACATGAATATATTATCAATTGACGTGGAAAACATAAAAATTAGGATTTCTGAAGAAACCTCAACTAAGTCTCTTGGCATATGATAAGCATAAATAAGATAAATAATAAGTGGAAACTCATGAAAGTCCAAGAATATAGAATAAATAAAAGAGAATAAAGACAACATATACTACATACACAAATGCCCAACATGCCTCCACTTGACTACATAGGCGGAGACTAGGACATGTTCCTAGTTTACCCAAAAGAAAGTAATAAAATAACATAGAATAGTCTGTAAGAAACATCAAAGTCTAGGAATAACAATAAAAGAGAGAATGAATCGTCTTGCCCTTGAATCATGAGGATTCACCACACAATCATCTAATGGATTACCGACTAGCCAGAAGAATATGAAGGAGCATCCGTCCTTACAATGTGATATAATGTAGGCAATAAGGTATGGTTAGTACATCTGAATTTGCTATGTATGTAGGCAATGCAATGCATAATAAACCATATTCCACAAATGACTATTTGAAATACCATGACAAAAGAGATTGTAAAATCATTAGAAAACATAAGAGAGATCAATGCACAATAAATAATAAGAGTATCATATAAAAGTAAATGATAGAGTATTCTTTTAAAACATCATAAGGACCATACACATGTGGGAGATAACCATACCCAACAATAAGATAATGGGAGCTATTACATGAAATCCGATGATTCTCAAATTGAGAAGCAGGAGGCTACTTGCCAAGGTAGACTTCGTACCACGAACATGAGCTATATGTGGATCTACTAGCTAGGTCATATTGGAAAACCTACTGTGGCAACATAATTAAGGGACTAGATATTTCTACTACGGACCCCTTGGGTCAATTCCCCACCTTAAAGTACTCCATCTCCACCTTTTGAGAAAACCTCAATCTTCTTTTCGACTACTAATTTCTTCAACTCAACCAAAGTTGGATCTATGTCTTGCTTTGAATTTACATCCGCTACCAATGAAGATTCCAAAACATATTGAACAAGAATACCACCCTCATTAGATTTATTCATTCTTACCCCTAAATGGGATAGTCACTACACATCTTTAACTAACTCCTTAACATCATCAACAAGATCAACACTATTCATGGATAACTAACAAAGAGCATTGGCAACAACGTTTTCCTTACCTGGATGGTACAACACATTCATATCAAAATCCTTTAAATGTTTAAGACATTTTATTTGCCTAAGATTCAAGTTACTTTGGGTAAACACATACTGCACTCTTTTGTGATCAGTAAATATATCAATGTGCACCTTACAAAGATAGTGACGCCAAATTTTCAATGGAAAAATAACAGCCGCCAAATAAATATCCTGAGTTGGATAATTTCATTCATGCACTTTTATTTATCTAGAGGCATATGCAATAACCCTGCCATGTTTGATAAAACCACAACTCAATCCAACCCATGAGGCATCACAATATACAATAAACCCATCCGGACCTTCCGGCAATGTCAAAATAGGAGGCGACGTAAGACGATCCTTCAATATTTAGAAACTTCTTTCACACTCATCCGATCATAAGAACCTTACCTTCTTTTGGGTCAACTTAGTTAAAGCCGATGTAATAGAGGAAAATCCTTCTACAAACATTCTATAATATTTGGCCAAACCCAAGAAGCTACTAATATTCTAAGGAGAGAATGGTCTAGGTCAATTCTTTACTGCCTCCATTTTCTTTGAATCAACCATGATACCATCACGTGAAACAATGTGACCAAGAAATGCCAAAGATTTAAACCATAATTCACAGTTACTAAACTTGGCAAATAATTGCTTGTCCCTAAAATTTTGTAACACAATTCTTAAGTCACCCATATGTTCTTCTTCATTTCATTAATAGATTATTGTATCATTAATAAAAACAACCACAAACATATCTATATATGGATTGAAAATCCGATTCATCAAGTCAATGTAAATAGATGGAGAATTATTTAACCCAAATGACATAACCAATAACTCAAAATGGCCATACCTTGTTCAAAATTGTCTTGGGAATATCACACTCACTCACCCTCAATTGGAGATAATTGGATCGAGGATCAATTTTGGAGAAGTGACTTGCATCATGGAGTTGATCAAACTAATCATCGATTCTTGCAATAGGATACATATTTTTTATAGTGACCTTATTGAATTGACGGTAATATATATATAAATGAAGTGACCTATCTTTCTTTCTAACAAACAAGACGGGAGCACCCCTTGGTGAAATAATTGGCCTTATGAAACCCTTATCTAACAAATCTTTCAATTGCTCCTTTGACTCCTTAAGTTCAACCGGGGCCATATGATAACATGGAATAGAGAATGGTTGAGTGTTGGAAACAAGATCTATATCGAAATCGATATCCCTTTTTGGAGGAATATCAGCTAAGTTATTGGAAAACACATCGGGAAATTCATTTACAATGGGAAGCGTCTCAATAGTAGGATCTTCAAAATTTGTATCCCTAACTCACACTAGATGATAGATACACCCCTTAGAAATTATATTTTTATCTTTTAGGCATGATATGAATCAATCCTAAATACTGAATCATTACCCTTCAAGTCAAGAACGGGCTCATTGGGCAATTGAAATTTAACCATACAGGTTCTACAATAAATAAATAAATGGATAGGAAGCATGTAGCCAATCCATACCAAGAATAACATCAAAATCGGTCCTGTAAAGTTCAATAAGATCACAAGGGATTATTCTATGCAAAACCAACATGGGACAATTTCTATATACTTTCTTAGCTAGAATCGAATCACCAATGGGAGTATAAACCGAAAAAGGCTCTAGCAAGATTTTATGACATATACTAAATCTTATATAAAGGTAAGTAGTAACAAAAGACAATGTGTCACCCGGATCAAGTAAAGATTAAACTTCAAAGTCAAAGATCTGCAACACACCTGTAACTACATCAAGAGACTGCTCAACATCTTACTTAGCTTGGAGTGCATAGAACTTATTTTGGCATTGACCATCACCTTGTTGAGCTTGTCCTCCTTGAGTAGCTTTCCCTTGAGGACATTCTTCTATTCCCTTATTAGGGAATACTCCCTCACACTCATGTTATCTTGCTTGAGATTGATAAACTCCAACAATTTTTCCTTCCTCAATTTACCTTAAGGGAATAAGCGGTCAAGAATTACATCTTTGAAATTCTCCCAACCTATCGGACATTCTACAACTATTTCATCCTTCAATTGATTGTACCATACTTGAGAAACACCTTTGAGTTGGTAGTCTGCCAAAACTACCTTCTTCTACTAACACACTCCCATAGTATAAACAATCTTATACATTTCATCAACAAAGTCTCGGGATCCTCATCAACCTTGGATCCATGAAATGTGGGAGGATTCATCATTTTAAAATACCTTACCCTTGAAGTCGGTGTAGACATATTGGGAGGAGCCACTACACCTTAGTTCACTTGAGTAGTTATGGTTTGGGCTAGCATACAAAAAATAGTCCAAAATACGAGATGAGTAATCGGTTAGAGGATCACTAGGAGCTTGAGGGGATTGTCCCTCATTAGCATCAACCCCTCTTGTATGTGGAGCTCCTCTTAGAGGAATTTTCTAAAAATTGTAAAGAATAATTATTAGAGGGAAAAGACTTAGAGTACACTCTATCGCACGGCATATATCAGGAAAGAGGAAAGGATTTCCTAAGATGCCTCATAGCCTCCCAATTATAAATGTGGAACTCTTCAGACTTATGATTAACACTCTACTTGCCGCGGTATTTTGGATTCCCTAGGACACATCAAAAAATTATTCTCTGATAGAAAGTTTGTCCTGATCCAAACTAGGACCTATATGTTACATAGGGTTTAGCATTTCCGAAGAAACCCCAACTAAGCCTCTTAGCATATCATAAGCATACATAAGGGAAGTAATAAGTGGAAACTCATAAAATTCCAAGAATATAGCATAACTAGAAAGAGAATATGGACAACATGTACTTCTTACACATATGCCCAACATGCCTCTACATGACTACATAGGCGGGGACTAGAACATATTTCTAGCTCACCCTCAATTTGTGATAACTGAACCGGGGATCAATTTTAGAAAAGTGACTTCCACCTTGGAGTTGATCAAACTAATCATCTATTCTTTGAATGGGATACATATTTTTTATGGTGACCCTATTGAATTGAAAGTAATATATACACAAGCGAAGTTACCCATCCTTCTTTCTAACAAATAACACGGGAGCACCCCTTGGTGAAATTATTGGCCTTATGAAACCCTTATCTAACAAATCTTTCAATTTCTCCTTTAGCTCCTTAAGTTACGACTGGGCCATATGATAAGTTTAAATAGAGATGGGTTGAGTATTGGAAACAAGATCTATATCAAAAATGATATCCCTTTCTGGAGGAATACTGGCTAAGTCATCGAGAAACATATCGAAGAATTAACTTACAATAAGAACTGACTCAGTTGTAGGAGCTTCAGAATTTGTATCCCTAACCCACACTAGATGGTATATACACCCCTTGAAAATCATTTTTTTAGCTTTTAGGCACAATATGAATCAACCTCTAAATATCGAATCATTACGCTTCAACTCAAGAATGGGCTTATTGGGAAATTGAAATTTGAGCATATAAATTCTACAATCAATAAATGGATAGGAAGCATATAGCCAATCCATACCAAGAATAACATCAATTTCGTTCATATAAAGTTCAACAAGATCACAAGGGATTATTCTATGCAAAACCAACATACGGCAATTGCTATAGATTTTCTTAGCTAGAATCGAATCCCCTATGGGAGTAAAAATGGAAAAAGGCTATAGTAAGAATTTAGGACATATATCAAATCTTATAGCAAGGTAAGTAGTAATAAAATATAATATGTCACCCAGATCAAATAAGAATAAACATCAAATTCAAATATCCGCAACATACACGTAACCACATCAAGAGACTGCTCAACATCATGCCTAGCTTAGAGTGCATAGAACATATTTTTGCGCTGGCCACCACCTTGTTGAGCTTGTCCTCCTTGAATAGCTTTCCCTTCAAGACATCCTTCTCACCCCTTTTAAGGGCATACGGAGATCTTATGTCCTATTTTACCATATCAAAAATAAGCACCCAAACCTAACAAATATTTTCCTCCATGGTTTTTCCATACATGGTACACATAGGAAAAGTAGACCCACTAACACCACCACTTTGGGAATTAGGGTTGGGCACCCTATGTTTATCAAACCTTTGGCCCAAATCTTGGGAAGAACCTTTGGCTTAAAACCATTGACCTTGTCCAAAATTGTCATTACCACCACCAAATTTGGATTAAGAAAACCCACCTTCAAATTGAGCACTCTTGGACTCGTTCACCTTCCTCTTCTTTTCAATTTGCTCAGCATATATCATTAGCTGAAAATTATCCATCGTTTTGTTAAGAATAGTGGTTCGATACTCTTTTATCACTAAGTGCAACACACCCAAAATAAAATTACTCATTCGGGCAATAGAGTTGGCTACAAACGAAGAAGAATAGTTGGACACTTTTTGAACTTGAGGGCATATTCCCTCACACTCATGTCATCTTCCTTGAGATTGATAAACTCCGACAGTTTTTTCCTCCCTCAATTTACCTTGTGGGAAGAAGTGGTCAAGAAATGCATCTTTGAAATTCTCCCAACCTATGGGATCGTCTTCAACTATTTCGGCTTTCAATTGATTGTACCATACTTGAGAAACACCTATGAGTTGGTAGTCTGCCAACACCACCTTCTCCTCCAAACACACTCCTATAGTATAAACAATCTTATGCATTTTATCAACAAAGTCTTGGGATCCTTATCAACCTTGGATCCATCAAACTCGAGAAGATTCATATTGTGAAAAATCTAACCCTTGAAGCCAGTGTAGATACATTAGGAGGATCCACTACTTCTTAGTTCATTTAGTAGTCATGGTTTGGGCTAGCAGAAAGAAAGCGGTCCAAAACTCAAGATGAGTAACTTGATTGGGTAGAGGATCATTAGGAGCTTGAGGGGATTGTCCCTTATTAGTATCAACCACTCTTGGATGTGGAGCTCCTCTTGGAGACATTTTCAAAAAATTGTAAAGAACAATTGTTAGAGGGAAAAGACTTAGAGTACACTCTATCACACGACATAGATCATGAAAAAGGCAAGGATTTCCTAAGATGCCTCGTAGCCTCCCTCTTATAAATGTGGCACTCTTCACACTGATTATTAATACTCTACTCACCTTGGCATTTTGAACTTCCTAGGATACATCAAAGCATTGTTCTCTGATAACAAGTTTGTCACAATCCAAACTAGGGCCTATATGTTACACGAGGTTTAGCATTTCTGATGAAATCTCAACCAAGTCTCTTAGCATATCATAAGCATACATAAGGTAAATAATAAGTGGAAACTTATAAAATTCCAAGAATATAGAATAAGTAGAGAGAAAATCAAGACAACATAGACTTCTTACACATATGCCCAACATGCCTTTACATGACTACATGGGCGGGGACTAGGACATATTCCTAGCTTACCTACAAGAAAGTAATGACATGAGATAGAATAGTCTTTAAGAATCATTAAAGTGTAGGAATTACAATAAAAGAGAGAATGATTCGGATTTCCCTTAACGCATGAGGACTCACTACACAATCCTCCAATGGATCATAGAATAGCCAAAAGAATAAGATGGAGCGCCTGTCCCTACATTGTGATATAATATAGGTAATAAGGTGTGTGTTAGTACTTTTGAATGTACTAAGTATGTAGGCAATGTAGTGCAATATAAAAAAAATTACACAAATGAACATTTTAAATAGCACGATAAAAGAGATAGTAAAATCATAAGTAAGCATAAGACAGATCAATGTATAATAAATCATAAGAGTATCATACAAAAGTAGGAGATAGAGTAGTCTTTTAAAACATCATAAGGACCATACATATGTGGGAGATAACCATATCCGATAATAAGACCATGTGAGCTATAACATGGAATCAGATTATCCTCACATCGAGAAGAGGAAGGCTTCTTGCCAAGGTACACTCCGTATCATGAACATGTGCTAAATGTGGATCCATTAGCAAAGTCATATTGGAAAACCTATGGTGGCAACGTAGTTAAGGGACTAGAGATTGTTACAAAGGACCCCTTGGGTTGAGTGCTAAGTCATCATCCCACAGAATACATATCACATCATACAACATACTCTACATTATTCATAAGTTATCCATAATCATATTTCATATAACTTATTCATAAGAAATCTCACTGTCTTGTGATTCATGTAATGTAGGTGTAGGTCTTCCATCATTACGAATCCTTTTAACAGGACAATCATTAGGGTCTTAAGTCACCCTCATTCATAAAACTTGCTTGGATACTTGAAATTCATGATCATACCTTATACTTGAAATTATGGTAGAAACATTAATTCATGATCAATTGATTTGGAAAACATGCATGATCATATACTTTATATTAACCCATAAATAATTTATGAAAATAATATCAATTGAATGCATAATCGAAAATATCCATAATCCATATCATGAACCCTAGAGATCAATGTAGTAAAATTCATAGAAAAAAATCTTCACTTCCACACAATAATCATCAATTTATATTAGAAAAGGATCATTATCATAATTGAAAATCAAAATTCATGCAATTGTAATAGAGATCATAAACCAATAAATATACATATTTTAGTTCACTGAAAAAATAGGGAATTTGATGGGCTCCATGGGTGAAAGTACCCTAGGATCAAATACGCACATACCTTGAATTAGAAGACCAAAGAAATCGGAATAAACTTTGTCTTTCAATGGAGAGCTTGAAAGAATTTTTTCAGGATCTTCAATGGGGTCTTTAAGAGCATTTTAGAGAGAAATATTTGAATAGGTGAGTTGTGGTAGAATGAATGAATTTAGAGGTTTAGGTTAGTTTATAGAGTAGAATGAGGTCCTAAAAAAGTTTAGGTTCATTAACTAGTAACTAGGAAATGTCAAAAGTGTCCCTACTTAAAATCTAAATTCAGACAGAAAACCTACACCAAGTCTGTGACGTAGACTTGTTACCAGATAGGCCAATTTTGAGTGAATGAAATTTTTGCCAGATTTTGATTTGAGGAAAAATTGCATTGTGGGGTAGCAATTCTGTGTCGCAGACTTGCCGCACACCCTACTGTTTTGTGTAATTTCTTGAAAATATTATCTTTTAATGTATGGGTCCTAAATATCCACCGAGATAATTTTCTGAATACTTAACCTTATTATATAATATTCCAACCTTCAAACACATGGTATAATCCAAAAGGTCAGAATAGTACGCTCGACTTGACCATCCATTTTAGGGTGAAAAGCAGTGCTAAACTTAACTTGAGTACCGAAACATTTTGAAAAGACGTCAAAACTGAGATATGAATTGAGTACCTCATTCTGAAATGAGAGTTAATGGGACCTCATGAATCTTCACTAGATAACGATCATAAAAAATAGCATAATCATCAACTCAATTGGAATTTTTAAGACCCCAAAAGTTGGAAAGTCGAACAATGAAGTTTAAAAATGGAACCATAGGAAAGTGCAACTTTTTGTGCACCACCGAGTGACAACGAGACCCTTCACAGGTTGTATTTATATTCATAGTTCATAGAAAGGGTCCGTGCAGGTGGAATGAATAAGAGAATTATGGGAGAAGGGTCTACAAACGTATAGATCGATGTCCTTCTTGTTCTACTAGCTCAGTACATCTGTGAATTCCACCCCAAGACTTTTGAGTTGGGTGAGTGACATGATGGGGACCAGGACCTGTGGTAGGCACCACGATCCATGGTGGCCTCCGTGAAAGCCAAACCTTAAACCCTTTCCTATCCCTCTACACCACGACTAGCACCATGACATGTGGTGAGCTTCACAGGCCGTGGTGGCCCTTCTTTTTCATTATTGACACATTAATGAATGTGGATAGTTTTGGGGGGTTTATTCTATCTAATTAACTACCCTAAGCCCTCCTAACTCTCTCATTATTACCCCAACACCCAAATCAACAAAAGCTTCACTTCACCTGCACATCCTAACTTTTCAACAACAGAGGCAAAAACTTACTCTTTCAAGTCAAAGTCAAAGTCGGGTAGATGTTATAAAATTCTCTTACTAAAGCTTTCTCTCTAAGTCTTCTTCCTCTTCAAGCTAATTCCAAAAGGATGAAGTCAAGTCTCTAAGTCAAGAGAAAATTATTTCTCTAAAGGCAAAGGTTTGTGGGAATTCATCCATGAAAACCTTCGTCCATGGAGTCCCAATATTTTTCTCAAAATATCTTTATGAATTCTTCCTCTAAGCCCTACTTTTCATGGAAGTTGCATTGGATCTTCTTGATTATGGCATATTTCATTGTTGTGGGTAAATTATGGATGATTCATAGTATAGTGCATGATTTCAAGCAGAATTGAAATGAATCATATGACATGCCATTTTCACATATGTTTTCACGGCTTTATGATCACGGATTTCAAAGTATGTCAATGAATTTTTTATAAATGATTATAAAGGATTATGAATGACTCATGAAAAGTTATGAATGATGATCGAATTATGTTTTAAGCAAGTATATGTAATGTGAAAGGTAATTCTCATACACTTATGTTAAAGAGGTGAATGGACATTCTCACCAACTCATTGATTCTTATGAATCAATCATGTTAATAAGATAGTCTTATAATTATTTTATGATAAGGATTGATATCTGTTATTGTCGTTCCTAATAATGTTAAAGAATCTGATTTATGACTTTTCATACGGATAATGACTAAGCACTAAGAGGAATTTAAAATGGGGTTCGATCTCTTAGACAAAGTAGCTACCTACGAGAATACTAGTAGAAACTTTTAGTCCCTAACTACGTTGTCCGCATAGGCTATGATGCCAATATAGTCCTGCTTGTGGATTCATATATAGCCCATGATGTTATGATATTCTCATGGAGTCTAACTTGATAAAATAGCCTCTCCCTTCTCGATGTGGGAGTTACATCGGATTCCAAGTTATATTTGACATGGTCATATATGTTGGATAAAGGTCCTATCTCATACAAGGTATATGAAAAAGATATATGGTCCTTATGATAATTTTATGATTTATTGAATACATGATTATGATATTTAAATGTTTTCAAGGTTTTACACATGTTTTAGAGATATAGGTCATGCATACCATGTTCATAATGATTATGTCCCATTTTCATTGTTCAAGCATACTTCTCACGTAATTAGTGTATTCTATGTACTAGCGCATATTTTCCTAGATTGTATCATCATGTAGGGACCGATGATCATTGGTCCCCTCCTATTAGTGAGTAGAGTTGAGATTGCTTACTTTTATTATGTTCTGTCCTTATGTTTTGAGGACAACACATTACACTTCATTTCTTCTTATGACTTTTCATATTTTATATTAGGTGACCTAGGATCTTGTCTTATGCCACATCTAGATTAGTAGAGACATATTGGATGTCATGGAGTTTATGTTGTCTTTTTATTTCAAGTTTGAGACTTATTCTCTTATATTGAGGCTATTCTTCTCGATACTTTATTTCCCCTTCTATGTTTATGCATTATTGCTTTATTTACCTTATGTATGCTCATTAATGATATGCTAAGAGACTTGATTGGGGTCCTTCAGGATTCTAATCGATATGTCACACCTAGGGTCTATCTTTGTAATTGATAAACTTGGTATTAGAGCAAGGGTTTGAGTATCCTAAGGATTCTAACATGCTGCATCATGTATAGTCTTATTCATCGGTGTGAAGTGTACCACATATATAAATAGAAGTCTATGAGGCATTTTAGGAAACACTTCACTATTTTCATCATTCTTATGTTGTGCGATAGGGTTGAACTTTAAGGATTTTCCTTCTAACTCTCTCTTTTTGAGATTATAGAAAGATAAATCCTAGAAGAATCCGCGTAAGAAGGAATGCCAATGAGGAGAAACAAGCTTCCCAAGTTCTAAATGACCTTTTAAATGAGAAAGTCTCTCATGCAGAATTTTAGGCCATGTTTCAAGTTCTAATAGGGAAGTCAGAGCTCCCATGATCCTAAATGTGGGTACTATAGATAGCCAGGTTTATGAGTTCACTCGGATAAACCCTCCCGAGTTCCATGGATCTAAGTTGGACGAGGATTCATATGAATTTTTTGAAGGCATTGCTAAGATTTTAGGGATCATGGATATTAGTACGATGGAGAAGGCATACTTAGTGGATTATCAACTTTAGGGAGTGGCACAAATTTGGTATGAGCTATGGAAGGATGAAAGTTATAGAAATAATGGTCTCGTTGGTTGGAAGGAATTGAAGAGTGCATTTCTTGACCGGTTCTTTCCTTTAGAGTTGAGGGAAGCCATGGTATAAGAATTCATCAATATACACCAAGGTAATATGAAAGTGAGGAAAAATTCCCTTAAGTTCACTAAGTTGTCAAAATATGCTCCTTTTATGCTCATGAACCTAATGGCTTGGATGAGAAAGTTTGTTTTGGCTATGTCTAATTTGGTGATCAAAGAATGTAGAACCGCCATTATTTTCAAAGAGATGGACATTTTGAGGATCATGACACATACCAAACAAATAGAGGAGGAAAAGTTGAAAGACAGGTCTAGAATGGAGTCCAAGAGGGCATGAATCGATGGTAGGTATTTCTCTTATGATAAGTTTAGGAATGGTGGCCGTCAATTTCATCAAAAGTATTTTGGCAAAAATTCTTCTCAGTTTGTCTCCAAATTTTTATAATGATAGGGTGTAAAATCCAAGGTTCAAGAAGGAGTTCCAAGTGGTCTAGTCATCCCTTCATGTAAGAAGTGTCGAATGAACCACAAGGGAGAATGATTAGTAGGATCGGATGCATGATATAAGTGTTAAAATATGGGTCACTAAGCAAAGAATTGTAGGAGTGGTGCTAGACCCCAGGCTCAGACTCAAGATACCGATCGTCTACATCAGCATGGTATTACTTTAGGTGGCAGTGAAATTGATTCTACGCCATTCAGACTCGTTAGGAGTTAGAGGATTCCCTGATGTGGTGACTGGTATGTTGAAAGTCTTTAACTATAATGTTTATTCAATTTTAGATTCAGGTGCTACTCTATCATTTCCTACCCCTTACATTGCTATGAAATTCATTGTTACTCCCAAAAACTTTTTAGAGCCTTTTTTGGTTTATACCCTTGTTGGTGATTCAGTTGATGGTAAGAGAGTCTATGAAAATTTTCTAGTTTAAGTTTTTCATAAAATCACCTCAGTAGATCTTTTAGAGCTTGACATGACCGATTTTGATGTTATTCTTGGTATGGATTGACTTCATGGATGCTATGCTTCTATATGTTGTAAGACCTTTGTGGTCAAGTTTCAGTTTCCTAATAAACCTGTACTAGAATGGAAAGTTAGTAATTTTATGTTTAAGGGTTAATGTATTTCGTGCCATAAATTATGAAAAATGATTTTCAAAAGTTGCATCTGTTATCTTGTTTGGGTTAGAAATATGACTTCCGAAACTCCCACTCTTGAGTTAGTTTTGGTTGTAAATGCATTTCATGAATTCTTCCCCAATGGTGTCCCTCCCCAGAAGGAAATAGAATTTTGTATCGATCTTCTCGTTGATACCCAACTTATTTCTATCCCTCATTATCGAATGGACCTGACAAAATTAAAACAATTAAAGGACCAGTTCAATGATTTGTTGGAGAAGGGTTTCATTAGACCGAGTATCTCTCCATGAGGAGATCCGGTTCTCCTTTTTAGGAAGAAGGATGGATACATTACATGTATATCGACTACTGGCAATTGAACAAGTCACCATTAAGAATAAGTATCCCATCCGTAGGATTGATGACTTGTTCATTCAATTTCAATGAGAAAGCTACTTTTGAAAGATTGATCTTCAATCGGGTTATCAACAACTTCGACTAAGGGAATATAAAATCCCAAAGAATGATTTTAGAACCTGGTATATTCACTATGAATTCTTAGGTATGTCTTTTGGACTAGCGAATGTTCCTGAAACTTAAATGGATTTGATAAAAAGCGTGTTCAAGAAATATTTGGATACATTCATAATTGTGTTCATTGATAATACCTTGATCTATTCTCAAAGTGAAGAGGAGCATGGCGATTATTTTAGGATTGTCCTACAAATTCTCAAGGAAAACCAGTTATTAACTAAGCTTAGCAAGTATGAGTTTGATTTTTGGTCAATTTGTTTTCTTGGACATATCGTGTCTGATGAAGTTATTATGGTTGATCCTAAGAGGACCGAATCCTTAAGAATTGGCCTAGACCATTGTCTCCCTTCGATATTTCGAGTTTCTTTGGCTTGGCCGGTTATTGTAGATGGTTTGTTAAAGGTTTCTCTACCATTGAATTTCTCTTGAATACTTTGACGCAAAATAAGGTGGAATACCAATAGTCCGAGGCATGTGAGAAAAGCTTCCAAGAATTGAAGAATAAAATTACTTTCGCTCTAGTGTTGACTTTCCCGAAAGGTTTAGATGGGTTCATTGTTTATTGTAATGATTCAAGAGTTATTATTTCTTGTGTTTTGATGCATAATGGTTAGGTAATAGCCTGCCATGACCGGAACTAGAGCCAAGCCTCGACACAGCGATTGCGATACGAGGGTCCCAACCAAGCCATATTAGCATACATAGCATATGTAAGATGAAAAAACATGTTTCAATAAGCGGAAGTAAAAGCTCAAATGAAAGGGACTAAGGAAATCTAAATAAATTTCCAATTGGATTGCATCAAATCACGTCTAAGCATGCCTCTAGTTAGGGCTTAGGACAAGGTACTAGCTCACCCAAATAAGGCAAAGAAAATTCAAGTGAACAATGAGAATAATAGTTATGTCCTCCATAAAATTAGGACTCTCCAACTACTAGAGATCTAAAGCAAACTTTAGACATAAAGAGGATGTCCATGAGTGTCGTCTGTCCCTACATTATGAGACAATGCAAGCAAAATATATGTTAGTACATAGAAGGTACTAAATATTTTAGATATGCATGAACAAGTAATATGGACATGAACAATATGCTATAAATGGCATGAACAATCATAATGAACATGAACAAAGCCTAAAAGTATTTGAAAACATATGAAAACTCTTGGTCAATGCATATCATAAAACAACATCATATAACTTACAACTTTTCATTTAACTTTTGTTGGATGATACCTTTAACCAACATCTTAGACCAATAGAGCTATAATATGAAATCCGATGGAACCCTCATCGAGAAGGGGGAGGCAACCTTTCCAAGGCATACTTCGTCATGGTACTCTACTCAACTCAATTGTCCTGTATGTGGATCCACTAGCTAGGCCATGAAGGCAACCTATGTTGGCAATAAAGTTTGGGACTTTAGTTGCTACTAGGATTCCTTTGGTTAACTAACTACGTTATCACAACTAACCCCACCTGGAAACCCTCTCGGTGCTTAGTCAAAACCCCAACAGAAATGCATAAAAACATGATCATAACTTAATAGGGAAAGACAATAACTACCTATCAATCCATCTTTGTAAAACATATAAAGAGTAGGTCATTAACTTTAGTGATTCATAAGAATCCATAACTTTGGTCAGAATTGTCCTTATCACCATCTTTAAACATTATTATATGAGAATTGTAATTGTCACACCATACTAACTATCATTGAGCATAATTTGTTCATGATCATAACTTCATCATTAAAATTATAATCTCAACTTTAATTCAAGAAAAAATTCCTTGAAAATCATTGAACTCATAATCAACTCATGAAAATCATCTTTAACTTCATAATCATAACTTAAAAATAGCTTTATTCATGGACATTCATAATTCAACTTAAAATAGTGCAATTCATGTAGTAACATGCTTAAAATATTAATTGATAATGATTCAAAACAAAATTGGAATAGCCCAATCCAATTCATCAAAATAAGGGTTCATAATCAATTGAAAATTAAAAGAAACTTAGAGAAAATGTTTGGACTTTATGGATGGAAGGAGCTCATGGATCAATCCCCACATACCTCGAGTGATTTCACTTAAAATTGAAGAAGAAATCTGAAAACCCTAGCTTGAGTTTGGAGAGACAACCATGAGAGAATTGAATTCCTTGTCTTAAAGATTTTTAGAAGAATGATTTAGAATGAAGAAAAATTCAACGGATTGGGTAGATATAGGCTTGAACATGGCCATAATTGTGTCTAGGTTCATTTACCCAAACTTGGAAAATGACATAAATACCCATCATTAAACATTCAAATCCGACCTTGTGAGACGACTTTTATGGGTCGTAGAATATATGACGGGTCATCTTGAAGACCCATCCTGTATGTCTGAGTAAAGGTCTTAAGTTCGAGCCTCTAAAGTTTACAAATGGGTATAACGACTTGTCAACTCATGTATGGGTCATAGACTTAACCCACCTTGCAAGTCTTAAAACTTGCAAATGTGAAGTCCTCTGAACTTTGGTTACTAATCTTAACTTAAAACATGATTTAAAAATGCATAGAACATGAAAATATAAAACTTAACTTAAAACACGATTTAAAAATTATCTTCATGAACATGCCTGCATATGAATGACACAGGAGGAACTGAATAGGTAAAGTTCAATAAACTTGAATAAGAATGACTTCCTCCATTAGGCTTGAGTAGAAGGAAAGAGGTAAGGGTATCTTCTCATCATATCCGCCTCTATCTCCCAAGTTGTAGTTTCTACTTCTTGATTCCTCCACAACACTTTGACGGACACAACTTCTTTGTTTCTTAACTTCTTAATTTCAACCAAAACCTCCTCATAAGTCAAACTCTCTTCAATGCTTACATCTTCCAATGGGACAATGTAATTTGGATCATCCATAAACTTTCTTAGCATATATGCAGAAACACCGGGTGAACCATGGAAAACTCAAATGGAAAATCTAACTCATAAGCCACTTTTCCAACATGTCTCAATATCTTATAAGCTCCAATATATCAAGCACTTAGTTTCCCTTTCATACAAAATCGCATCACACCCTTCATAGGTGAAACCTTGAAATAGATGCAATCAACTACCTCAAATTCAAGTTCTCTCTTCCCAACATCCAAATAGTACTTTTGACGACTTTGAACTGTCTTTAAAATCTCCCTTATAAGTCTAACCTTCTCCATAGTATCTATAACCAAATATCGACAAATAAAGTCCATGTCATCTACTTCAAACCATCGCACCGGGGACCTACATTTTCTTCCATACAATACTTTGAAAAGAGCCATTTGGATGTTAGAATGATAACTATTACTATAAGAAAATGCAATCAATGGAAAATGTTCATCCCAACTCTAATTAAAATAAATGACACAGGACCTTACCATATCCTCTAAACGTTAGATCGTTCTTTTGGCCTGACCATCAGTTTGAGGACTGAAAGCAGTACTTAACTTAACCTATGTGCCAAGAACCTTTTGAAATGATTTTAAAAAGTGCGAAGAGAATTGAGTAGCTCGGTTTGATATGATGGACAAGGAAACACCATGAAGTCTTACCAAGTCATGAACATGCAACATAGTATAATCTTCGGCACCTTAAGAAGTCTTAAACGGTAGAAAATGAGTTGACTTAGTCATTCAATCTACAACAACCCAAATAGAATCGTGTTGCTTCTTAGCACGAGGTAAACCCATTACAAAGTCCATATTCACATCTTTCCACTTCCAAGTAGGAATTTTTATATCTTGGGTTAACCTATTGGTCATTGATACTCAACTTTAACTTATTGGCAGTTTGGACACTTAGATACAAATGTCTTTCTTTATGTCATTCCACCAATACACCTCCTTCAAATCACGATACATCATGGTGGAACCCAAATGAATAGAATATTGGGAACTATGAGCTTCATTCAACATCAACTCTCTTAAACCATCGACATTAGTACACGAACGACCTTGATATCAAAGCATACCATCTTCCTTTTGGAATAAAGCCTCACTAGTTTTTTCGACAACCGACTTCTTTAACTCCACTAACACCGGATTATGCTCTTGTGTTTCCTTAACATCCACCACAAAAGATGATTCTGAACTATTATGCAGAAGAACACCTCAATCACTAGAATCAACCAAATGTACACCTAAATATGCCAATCTATAAAGGTCTTTCATCAATTCTTTTCTATCTTTTTTAACGTGTGCAACACTACTCATGGACAATCTACTTAGTGCATCATCAACCATATTAGCATTACCCGAATGGTATAACACACATATATCATAATCTTTCGACAATTCAAGACATCTCTTTTGCCGGAGATTCCAGTCCATTTGCTTAAACAAATATTGTAGACTCTTATGGTCGGTGAATACATCCAATTGGACACCATACATATAGTGTCTCCAAATCTTCAAAGAAAACACAGCCGCCGCTAGTTCAAGATAATGGGTTAGATAGTTCCATCCATGCACTTTAATTTGCCTAGAGGCATAGTCTATTAACTTACCATGCTGCATCAAAAACCAACTTATACAAACCTTTAAAGCATCATAATACACAATAAAACCATGTGACCTTTTCAATAGAGTCAAAATAGGAGTGGTACTGAGACAATCTTTTAACTCTTGGAAACTCTTTTCACAATCTTTCGACCATTGAAACTTCAGCTTCTTTTGAGTCAACTTAATCAAAGGTTATGATATCTATGAAAACCCTTCCACAAATCTCCTATAGTATCTGGCTAGTCCCAAGAAACTTCTAATATCCGAAGAAGACAACAATCTAAGCCATTTCTTAACTTCTTTGATTTTCTTAGGATCGACCATAATCCCTTCACCGGACATAATATGATAAAGAAAAACCACTTTACTTAGCCAAAAGTCATATTTATCTAACATGGGAAATAATTGCGTATCCTTTAGAGTTTGCAACAAAATTCTCAAGTGATTTGGATGCTCTTCCTCATTCCGAGAGTAATGTAAAATGTCATCAATAAACATAATTACAAATATATCCAAATATTATTTGAACACCCTATTCATCAAATCCATGAATAGCATGGGGCCCTTAGTCAAACCAAATGTCATAACTAAGAACTCATTTAGAAATTGGAATGTAACCATTCGAGTTTTAAAATCAATAGAAGCATAACATGCATATAGGCAATACATACCAAGGATAACATCAAAATTGGTCATCTCAAGCTCAAATCGATCACATACAAGAACTTTATGGAAGACCATAACCAGAAAACTTCTATAGACTCTTTTACCCATAATTGACTCACATATGGGAGTATAAATGTAGAAAGGCTCTAATAACATTTCGGGACTAACATCAAGTCTCATGGCCACATAAGGGTAAACAAAAGATAAATTTGCACCCAGAACGAGAAAAGCATAAACATCATAGTGAAGGACCGGTAATATACTAGTAACAACATCGGGAGTTTCCTCAACCTCTTGCCTACCCTAAAGAGCATAGAACCAATTATTGCATTTTCCATCCTTTGGTTACATTTGAGAAACTTGAGAAACTTGGCCTCCATGAGCAACTTGTCCTTGAGTAATACCATCTTTGACCTTTCATTCCTTAGCATGATTACTCAGCTTACCATACCGGTAGCACAAATTCAAGCCCATTAAATACTCACCCTTGTAGTTATTACAATACTTCTTCCAAGCTGGAGTAGCTTGGCCAATAGGAGCATCTCCTTGAGGCTTAGGGTTAGGCACCCTATCCTTGTCAAACCTTTGAGTAGTGGCATTAGAAGATCCTTGGCCGGAGTGCTTTTGGCGAAAATGCGGATGTCCACTACTTCCGAGCCTACCGTGATAGAAGCCACTACTATCGATCCTTGGCTTCTTAAAATCTCTTTTTTTCTTCTTTAGCTTCTCACTCTCGATTTGCACCGCATAGGTCAGGAGTAAAGATATGTCCATCTACCGAATCAACATAGATGTCTTGCACTATTTTGAGACCATATCCGACACACCTGATACAAACTTACTAATATAGGCCTCTGAGTCGACAACCATTAATGGAACATATTTTGAGAATTTAGTAACTTGAGGACATACTCCCTTTCACTCATACCACCTTTCTTAATGTTGATAAACTCATGTACTTTTGCCTCCCTCAACTCTAATGGGAAAAAGCTATCAGGAAACACCCCTTGAACTCGTCCCAAGTCATAGGATTCGCCTCTCTAGGTCTGTCACTTTTCCATTGATCATACCATATATAAGCAACACCCATCAATTGATACGTGACTAACTCCTCCCTCTCAACTGGGCTAATCCCCATGATAGCCACAATCTTTTGAATGCTATCAACAAATTTTTATAGATCCTCTTCCATGTTAGAACCCCAAAATTTTGGAGGATTCATCCTCATGAAATCATGAACTCTTGTCGCTGTCATACCCATAATTGGGTTTATGGGAGAAGCCACTTCATGATTAAATTAGGACGTAATGGCTTGTGCAAATACTTAAAATGTTGCTCAGAACTTGGCATTAGAGACTTGATCATTTAAAGGATTATTCGGATCTTGTTGCTCCTCTTTGTCCATATTTCTTCTAGCGGGGTATCTTAGTGGAGGCATATTCTGAAAATTGCTAATAACATGTGTTAGATGGAAAGATTTAATCACTCTACCACATGACACATATTATAAAATAAGTGAGAATTTTCCTAAGATGTTTCATAGCCTCCTATTCATGGATATAGCGCGGTTCACACTAATGAATAATACTCTACTTAATGCGGCATATTAGACTCACTAGGACTAGTCTAAACCTTGTACTCTAATATCAAGTTTATCACAACTTGAACTATGGCATGGTTGCAACATAATGATTAGGATGAGAGGGACCCTAACTAATCCATCTTAGCAAAAATTGCATACGTAAGGTAAAGAAACATGTTGCAATAAGTGGAAGTAAAAGCTCAAGGGAAAGGGTCTAAGGAAACCTCAATAAATACCTAATTGGAAAACATCAAATCACGTCTAAGCATACCTATAGTTTAATATTTGATGGGGGATTAGACCAAGCTCCTAGCTAACCCAAATCAAGCAAAGAAAAGTCAAGTGAACAATGAGAATGATAGTCCTGTCCTTGACAGAATGAGAACTCACAAACTACTTGAGATCTGAAGCAAACTTTAGCAATGAAGAGGATGGTTGTGAGTGTCGTCCGTTCCTACATTATGATATAATGTAGGCAAAATATGTGTTAGTACATAGAAGATACTAAGTAATGAGATATGCATGAATAATTAATTGGGACTTGAACAATATTCCATATAATGCATGACCTATCATAATGAACCTGAACAAGGCTTAAAAGCATTTGAAAAAATATGAAAAGTCTTGGTCAATGTATATCATAAAACTTTATCATATAACTAATAAGTTGACATTTAACTTGTGCGTGATATGTCCCTTAACCTATATATTATACCATATGAGCTATAACATGGTATACGATGGAACCCTCATTGAGAAGGGGGAGGCTGCCTTGCCAGGGCATAATCTGTCATGATACTCTACTAAACTCAACTGAACTCAACTGTGCTATATAAGGATGCACTAGTTAGGCCATAAAGGCAACCTACGTGGGCAACATAGTTTGTGACTTTAGGTTGCTACTAAGATTCACTTGGGTAACTAACTACATTATCGGATCGAACCCCATCTAGAAACCTCTCGATGATTAGTCAATATCCAAAAGGAAACTCATAAAAATAATATCATAACAAAATAAAGAAAGATAGTAATTACCTATCAATCCATATTTATAAAATATATTAAGAGTAGATCATTAACTTTAGTATTTCATAAGAATCCATAGAGTCAGTGCGAATTGTCCTTATCACCAGATTTGAGCATGATTATGTGAGAATTGTACTTATCACACCATAATAACTATCTTTAATCATAACTTGATCATCAGTATAACTTCATCTTTAAAATCATAATCTCAACTTTAATTTATGAAAACTTTCGTTGAAAATCATTGAAACTTATAATCAACTCATGAAAATCATCTTTAACTTCATAATCATAACTTGAAAATAGATTTATATATGGGAATTCATAATTCAACTTAAAATCATGTAATTCAAGTAAAAACATCTTTAGAATAATCATTCATAAAACTTACTGGTTGAGTTAGAGCATCGAGCATATTGGGTAATCAAGAAGATGAATCTTGATCCAGAGAAGGGAGAAAGCGGTTGGACCAATTGCATGAGTTAGAGTTTAGGCTCCGGACCTATGAAAAATCCAAGATTTACAAGGGAAAAAAAACAATGGCATGATAAGCACATCATAACTCGCACTTTTGAACTAGGGCAAAAGGTACTTCTTTTTAACTCTAGACTTAAACTTTTTTCCACGGAGATTAAGATCTAAGTGGAGTAGCCTATTTGATATTGTATGTATGACACCTCGTGGAGTTGTGGAACTGTGGAATGCATCAAAAACATCAACGTTTCTAGTTATTGGGCAAATAGTCAATCACTACTTTGGTAATGATGTGGACTTTGAAGAGGAAGTTTTAGAGCTTGAGGATGAAAGATGAATGAGTTAAGTTGTTCCACGATGGTCAATAAGGCGTTGCGCGGGAGGAAACCCATTAGGTATTGTAAAACATATATTTTTTATTAGAGGTTATAATGGATTTCATTTGTTTTATTGTATAAGTTAGTTTATAAAATAAAAGAGTATAATTAGAGAATTCAGATGAAGCTTGAACAGAGAGGTCCACGACAAATCCGCATTGCGGACCTATTCCATCTAAATGCAAATTTTTCCAGGTATGTTTTCAATCATGTTTTGTGAAAATATCAACGACGTGAACCTGGTTAATTTTAGTACAAAATGCAATTTTGAATTTTGGGTCACTAAACAATAAGGTCCGTGATAAGTCCGCATCGCGGACCGGGGACAGTTTTCGGGATTCTTCATTTAAAAAAGATGGGTTTAATCCATTTTCAATGGATTCACCCAATGAAATTAGTGTAATACCCCGAAAAGACCCATTCAACTTCAGTTTTAAACTTTGAACCATTTCCTTTCTCTCTTCAACTCTCAAAACTCCTTTCTTCTAAGGTAAAAATCTACTACGCATTCAACAATTCTATGAAAATATCTTTTGGGTTTCTACAACACACTGACATAGTATGTGTTCTTGAACTAATTTTATGATATTTTAGGTTTATCTTAAATGTTGATGTCATTTAAAACTTTTTCTGAATTTTGGTTTCATGGCATTTGTTTTCAGTTCATTGGCCATTGATAGTCCCTTTTAACCGTACAATTTTTTTTTAGATATTTCTAATGTATATAAGGTGTTTTTCCAAACTATCAGATTGTATAAGGTAGAAGAAGAAATGAATGACTAAATTGAGACACTAAGACTCTGTTATTAGATTTTGAATAATGTTGAATTCATGTGACTGTGGTAGAAATTTCTTAAGAATTATCGTTCTGGAATTAAACATGTGCAGTTTGAGTAAGGTAAATTGTATAATCCCGGTTTCTTTTGATTGTTAGAACTTTCCCTGCGTGTATGAGTAGTAAAAATAAAGGAAGTTTAGAATTTAGGGAAAGGTTATAAATAATTCTTTGGTAACCCCATTTTAAAACCACTTTTGTACCCACCTTAATGTAAATCCATAATAAGTCTTTTTGAGCCATTTAACTTTATTTTTTTGGCAACCTAGTTTGAAGCGTATTCCCAATTTTTTTCTGAGATCATAATTTTGATCCAAAAAGCCAAGTGCTTTGGAAAATATTAAGTGGAGAAATGGGAGGTTAACAACCTTGGGCTAACAATAAGTTCTATTAAATAAAATAAAATCTTGTGTTAGAGAAGACAAACTTGTGGAAAATAAAAAGAACGTCAACCATGTCATAATTGAAGTTAGTAAAGAAAAGAAGAATTCCTCTACACAGATAAATGAAGTGAAAGGTTAAGCTAACGAAATAAAAAAGTGAGAAGAATAAGGTTATGAAGTACTTGAAAGGAATTAAAGAATGTAATGTGTTGAAAGCGCTTGGAAACCAATTCACTATACATGTCCAGATTTCTATCTACCCGTCCCCTAGCCCACATTACAACCTAAAGAAGTCCTAAGTGATCCTTACGTCTTAGATTACTTAATAGAGCTAATTGATACACTAAGGGAAAGCATATGGTTCACCTTGATAAAACTTGTGAGTTCATTTGAGAGAGTGAGAGAAATTTTGTTTAAATACCCATTAACGTAACTGTGAGAGTATGGATAAATTCTATCTTGGTAAGGGCACATTTTAATGTAGAAATAGTAATTCTGCATGAATTTTAATGTAACAAACCATATGAGTTATTTCATTATAGAGTCAACTCTCGAGTCTATGTGGTGTTGAATTAGTCAGTTACTTAAAATATATATTTGACATGTGTTTGTAAGATAAGCTAATTGTGCAATCACTGTTGTTTGGTAGAATTATTTTGTATATCATGGATTTGTTATTTTAGGAATAAAATTGGGAGTTTGTTCGAGGACTAACAAAGTTATTAATGTGGGGTGGTGATCTTGGGTACATTTTTGTGCCCAATAACAAATAAAACTCATAATTCATTAGTCAAGTTGAGAGCAAATTCCTAGAATTTAGTTCATATTATTGTATTTTTTTATTGTTGTAACCAACCAATGTGATTAGACACTTTCAAGGCTGATTGGGAAAGAATGAACATTCTAAACATGATCATATAGAAAGTGGAGCTCAAAGGCAAAGTTGGGAATATAATGTGAAGAAAATACACTATAAGAAAGTGTGTCTGCATCACGCAATTAGCTTTTGAGATTAAATTCCAAGACTTGGAATTTACTCGATGAAGCAGTGTGGTGAGCGCTAGGTCGCGGACCTTTTTTTGGATAGCACAAATTCATGATGACATAAGAAATGAAAAATTACACTGAACTGAAATAAGTCCGTGTCATGAACTTCAGTGTACCTACTTTAATTTTATATTTTTTATGCTATAAATAGCACCTTTATATATTTTATTAAAAAAGTAGATCAGACTGTCGGGTTTGAAGTTTAAGAAGAAGAAGGAAGAACTACTTTTTGTGATATTTTCTTCTTTCATTTCATTTGAATCTAAGTTTTGATGTTATTAATAATTTATGTAAATATGTTATGCACCATGAGTGGCTAAATTCCCTTGTTCTTAGGTTGTTGCCAAAAGATGAAGGTTCGAATCTGGTTTGCTTTGGTTGGAAATGGGTTAGTGTATGTGATTACTCTTATATTCTTATTTTGATTGTTTTAATGCTTGATCATTATTAGAATAAAAATTTGTTGTCCACACGAAACTCGAAAGACAGAAAGGGCATAGAATACTAGAATATAAGGAACATATTTTATCCTAGAATTACCTAGAATAATTCGTGTATAGAATGACCGTGACACATATGTAGACACCATGTTTGGTTACTAAACAAGATGATAAGATTAATGAATTTTTTTGGTTCATGCTTATCCCTTCTCAATGATGTAGTTAGTCTGTCAACATGAGTAGGCAATTAGAGATCGGAACATCATAATTGTATAATCAACCTTGTAAACCAGTAATCAAAAAAGCCATTGGAAACCAAAGCAAAGGATTTTAGAATAGAAATCTATGAGTGCTACACCCATGGACTCTTTTTTAAATTGATAAAATTTCTCTAATATTGTTAAATCAGATTTTCATATTATTTTTGGTATAATTATTTTGTAGATATAAATGAACTAAATCCTTTGAAAACACACATGAATAATTTGATTCATTGAGAATCTAACTAACGCCTAATTGCATTTTCCTGTGGGTTCGATATCCAGCTCTTACAAAGTCACTATATTATTATTGAGACCGCGTACACTTGTGTGTACATTTAGAAGCAACAATGAGCATACCTTTTGGGATTATAGGAGCCTAGTGGAGTTAGTTAGATTCTCTCTCTTTCGTTGTTACTATGCTCGTGTATATACTTGCATTTACTTTTTGTCTTATCATTGATTGTGACCTTTTACTCGCATTTCAGGTTATACTCTGTATCTGTTTTCTTGATGCAGGTTAGAGTACTAGCTTTCGACATTGATTTGAGCCAGTTGCGGTCTTGATTGGAGGCGAGGGTAAGCACATAGTATCTTGGATTTACCCGTGTCCTTTTGTATATATATTTTGTCTATCTTTTGCTTTTTAAGAAAGTTTTGTTTCCGTAGTCCACTTTTGGGACTTGTACTCTTTTATTAACAATTGTACAGATGACTTTCAGTTATAGGCGGGATTCTTTTGGTCTATATATATTTGGTTGCTTTCACCCGTTTATGTATGATCCTATTATTTCATTATTGTTTTTGAATAGAATTGTTGGTCTTCTACCCTGACATCCCATTACTTATAGTTCTAGGATTTGGGTCGGCTAGCCTAGTGGTGGGTTATAGTAGGCGCCATGATGACCTAAGAAATTGGGTCGTGACAAGTTGGTATAAGAACCCTAGGTTCATCAGTCTCAATTTTATAAAGCTAACGTCTTGTAGAGTATTGCAGATAGATGCAGAGATGTTCGTGACATATTCTCGGGAGGCTACAAGATATCTTTAGGAACGTTTCTCTTTTGTATTATTATCGTGCAGTGTATGTCTTATTGGTTTCTTAAAATCTCACTTTTTCCACTATTTTACAAGAAGGCTCGCACATGCACTAGAGGTAAAGGCCGACCACGGGGTCGTGCTAAGGCTATAGCACAGCACAGGATCAAAAGCAGACTCTAAAGCCAGAGGTGGAGCCACCAGTAGCTCCAGTACGTCAGCAATTGGTGGTCCTAGGACCAACCCAGCCACCGGCCGAACCAATAGCAACTCTGGACTTATAAGCAATGCTCGTCCAAATTATGGATGCCATTAGGGATATACGACAGGCTCTAGCTCAAGCCACCACAGTATTATAGAACTAGCCTACACCAGTGGCATCAGTTGTTAAGCAGCCACCGACACTGGCCGCTTATCCTATTTATTTGGAGGGTGTCATGCCACTTCGAGAGTAGAAGATCCTCATGGTGTTCTTTAGACTATCAATGCCAAGATTTTCTAGGGCTCTGGGTGAGAATGCCCATGAGATTCTACTTACTTGCCGTGAGACACTATATACCTTGGGTTTAGTAAAGTTGAGAGAAGCTAACGTTACTGCTTATCAGTTAGATGGTCCCTCCAGGCAGTGGTGGTCTACCTACATAGAGACTAGGCTGTAGAGTCCCTATCAGTCACATGGGCTGAGTTTTAGAAGGTCTTCTTATCCCCGTTTATCCTCAAGAGGGTCAGATATCATCTCTAGGATTAGTTCATATGGTTAGAGTAGGGCTCCATTACAGTATCAGAGTATGAGACTCAATTCCATCAACTCTTAAAGCATGTCGCCATGTTATTACCTATTGAAGAGGAGAGAGTTTGGTAATTTGTCAGGCGATTGAATATCTTACTGCGAATCGAGACCTACTATTTATTGTTAGTGGGCTATTTATTTCTAGAGGTGATAGACCATGCCCAAACGCTCTAGCAGCTTCATCGCGAGGCCCATAGGGGCAGCAGAAAGAAAGTTAGGTAAGAGGATAGCGATGATCAGTATTTTAAACCCGGGAGTCCTATGATAGATCTTGCCAAATATTTCAGTAGGGTCTGTCCATCCGTCTCTACAGATATCGTAGGGTGATGAACACCATCATATTGGTTCTAGTACCGGTCCTAGTCGTGAATGAGGTGGTTGGCAAATGGGTTTTTCCGACTGGGTGGCCGACCTCTAACTTTCAGTCGACATGTATATAGTTCTATGAGTGCGGGGAGTTAGACCATTGTTCCTACGAGTTCCCTTAGCACATGCTAGCATTACTACCTTCAAATGCAAGTAGACTCGCAGCAGCACCTCTAGTTAGAAGCAGAGACTCGGGCCAAGACCGTAGTGGTGGTCATCAGGTTTCATGAGGTAGTCTCCAAGGAGGTAGGTTAGGAGGCAGAGTCAATGCAAAGGGTAGAGGATCCCAGACCCATTTCTCTGCAGCTTCCACTAGAGAAGAGACTTAGGCCTCAAATGATGTGATCACAGGTACACTATCATTATGCTATCAGCCCATATCCACTTTATTTGATCCAGGCTCTACATATACTTATATATTTGTATATTGTGCCCCTTTACTAAGTATGAGCCCGGAGCCATAGTTGAGCCATTATGTGTTTTAACCTAGGTAGCTAATTCTTTAGTAGTAGAATAGATCTTTAGATCCTATGTGGTGACTATTTAGGGCATGACAGTAGAGTTGATCTCATTTTACTTTATATGGTGGATTTCGATTTCATTCTCGGCATGTATTGGTTATCCCCTTATGGTGCAGTCTTGGATTGTTATTCTAAGACCATTTACCTTAGCCATTCATGTTATTCCGTCGGTGGTGTGGAAGGGCTTTTGTAGTCGCACGCTAGTTGGGGTAATCTTTGTTATTCTGGCATGGATGTTAGTGGCTAGCGGGTATTTGTCATACTTGGCTTATGTTATAAATGTGAGTAGAGAGGGATCGATAGTTGATTTAGTACCTACTATTTAAGAGTTTACGGATGTATTTCCTACCTATCTGTCTGGCCTCCCTCCTGACCACAATATTTACTTCGCTATTGATGTAGAGTTGGGTACTTATCATATTTCCATCCCACCGTACCGTATGGCTCATGGAGAGATCAAAGAGCTTAGTATTTTCAGCAGGATCTCTTAGATAAGAGATTCATTCATCCTAGTGTATCTCATTTGGGTGCCCCAGTCCTGTTAGTTAAGAAGAAGGATGGTACTATGCGGATGTGCATTAATTATAAGAAGTTGAACAAGGTGACAGTGAAGAACCGTTACCCCATGCCTAGGATTGATGACCTATTCGACCAGGTTAAAGGTGCCATGGTGTTTTTTAAGATTGATTTGAGATTCAACTACCATATATTGGGGATTAGGGCAGCGGATATCCTTAAGACCACATTTAGGACTCGTTACAGCCACTATGAGTTCCTAGTGATTTCTTTTGAGTTAACTAACACCCCTGCCATATTCATGGACTTGATGTCCTGGGTGTTCAGGCTGTACTTATTCTTATTTTCCATAGTCTTCATCAATGGCAATCTGGTATAGTCACAGAGCTAGGAGGAACGTGAGCAGTATTTGAGAATAGTGCTCCAGACTTTGAGAGATTAGCGCCTTTATGTCAAGTTCTCAAAGTGCAAGTTTTGTCTTGAGTTTTTACCATTATTGGGGCATGTGGTTTCCAAGGAAGGCATTATGGTATATTCGAGGAAGATTAAAGTTATTCATGATTGGGCGAGACCCACCTTTGTGACTGATATTCGTAGTTTCGTTAGATTAGCAAGGTAGTACAGGCATTTTGTTGAAGGGTTCTCTAGTATAGTGTCACCTTTGACTCGGTTGACTCTCCAGGATGTCGCATTTGTGTGGTTGGAAGAGTGTGAGAGGAGCTTTTTGAGGCTCAAGGAGTTTCTGACCACCACTCCTATATTGACTCTTCCAGTTGAGGGCAAGGGGTTCACCATTTATTTTGACGCATCCAGCATTAGTTTGGGGTGTGTATTGATGCAGAGGGTTAGGTCATTTCTTATGCATCGAGGAAGCTTATGTTGTACGAGTGCAACTACCCCACTTATGACTTGGAGTTGGTAGTAGTAGTTTTTATGCTTAAGGTTTGGCAGCACTACCTGTATGGAGTTTGATACGAGATTTACAGTTATCATAAGAGGCTTCAGTATACTATAAGCTATAGGGATCTTAATTCAAGGCATCACCACTGGATTGATCTCCTAAAGGATTATGACCTCTCTATTCTGAACTATTGAAGCAAGGTAAATGTAGTAGCGGATCCTTGAGTCGGAAGGCGGTGAGTATGGGTAGTCTAGCCTTCCTCTCTACTTTGGTGCGACCATTAGCTTTGGATCTCTTGTCCTTAGCTAACCGGATGATTTAACTTAATATTTCTTATTCCCGATGTGTGTTAGCTTATGTGGGAGCTCGGTCATCTCTATTGGACTAAATTTGCAACTATCAATTTTAGGATGAGGACTTAGTTGCACTTCAATATTAGGTTTTAGGAGGTGATGCTGACCGGCTACCTTAGATTCAGGTGGGTTGTTGAGTTTTGGTGTTCGTCTTTGTATTCTGAGAGTTGTGTGTTTGATTCAGATGATGCTAAGTGAGGCCCATGATTCCAGATATTTCATCCATCCGAGCACTGCTAAGATGTATTGTGACTTGAGGCAACACTACTAGTAGAGCGGCATAAGGAGAGATATTATAGATTATATATCTCATTATTTGTGTTGTCAGTAGATTAAGGCCGAGCATTTGAAGCCTCGTGGCAGGCTTCAGAGATTCCCCATTCTAGAGTATAAATGGTAGAGGATCACTATGGATTTTATTATGGGGTTGCCTCGCACTTCCCATGGTCTTGATAATATTTAGGTCATAGTACATCGATTAACCAAATTAGCACACTTCTTTCTCTTTCATACTTCCTACAATGATGAAATGTTTTCTTTTGTTTACATTCAGAAGATGGTTCACCTTCATGGTGTACTTGTTTTTATCAACTCAAACCAGGGCGCACAGTTCATATCTGGCTTTTGAAAGACCTTTTAGGAGGACTTGGGAACCTGTGTCGATCTTCATATAAATTTCCACCTACAAATAGATGGTCTATTAGAGTGCATTATACAAGTTCATGAGGACATATTATGGGTTTATGTTATAGATTTTGAGGGTCAGTGGGATTAGTTTTTGCCTTTGGCAAAGTTTACATACAATAACAACTACCACTCTAGTATTCAGATGGCCCTATTTGAGGCCTTAGATGGTAGGCATTGTCCCTCTCCAATTGGTTGGTTTTAGTCTATAGAGCCAAGGTCTTATGGTATAGACATGATGTAGGAGGGTTACTCTGGACAGGCTCAAGACAGCTCAGAGTAGACACCGGAGTTGTGTAGATCATAGGTGTCACTTGTTGAGATTTGTTGTCGGTGACAGAGTATTCTTCCGTATATCTTCCATGAAGGGTATGATGAGGTTTGGGAGGCGGGCCAAGCTTAGACTAAGTATTTTTTTTCTTTTTAAGATATTGAGGACAGTTGGTGAGGTTGCATATGAGTTAGCTTTTCCCCCACACTTTTCATCTATTCATCTAGTTTTTCATGTTTCGATGCTGCACCGGTATGTTGCAGATGAGTCCCATGTGCTTATGTACGACGTGGTTGTCTTAGATGATCGTTTGAGCTATATTGAGGAGATAGTTGCTGTTTTGGCCAGATATGTCAGACAGTTGCGTTCAACAACCATTCCTATCGTTAAGGCCAGTTGGACGTATCATCCAGTCGAGGAGGCTACCTGAGAGACCAAGCATGAGATGCGGGCACATTTCCTGAATTATTTAATCCTTCAAGTACTTCTTGACTTTTACTTTCGCAAATGAAAGTTCTTTTAGTAATGCATATTGTAATGACACTCCATGTCATATTTGAATTTATGCATTCATTTCATCATTTAGAGTGTTTCTCTACCGACCTTAAGTCATTCATGACTTGCTGGCACTGACTTTTTTGTCTCCTCATCATTCATTTAGGTTTTAGGCCTATTTCCCTATTTTGGATCTTTTATAACTTAAAAAGTTTGTTTCGGTCATAACTTCAAGAAACCAACCTCAAAATTAGATTCTAAAGGTTCCACCAGCTCTAGAGTGGCCAAATTAGGCTAGTAGCATGGTAAGCACGAGTATCGAGGCAATCAATGCGAGTTTAGGACCCTTTGGTGATTTTGCCTTTAAAATTTAGCCTATAGTTGACTTTGGTCAACAAACGCGCTAGGATGAAAATTCTGAAAGTGAGGTTTGCCCCATAATGTCAAGTTTTGCCTAAAACGACCCTTCATTCTCTTCCTGAGGACTGTTGTGGAATTTGGCTCAAAATAAATTTTGTTGTGTGAACCATGTTCAGTCATAACAACCTCATAGGGAAATTTTGACTGCGTTATTGAGTTTTGAACATCGAATTTGGTAGGGAAGCATATCTCATTTCCATGCACAGTTTTTCGAACGAAACCCAAGTATCTCATCAGAGGTTTTGGCATATTAAGCTTGATTTTACACCAGCTATATCTGGTGTTGTCACTTAGGAGATGCCTATGTTGCTAAAGCGAGTGTCACTTAGGCGGCCAGGAGCTAGCTATAGCGACCAAACCTGTTGGGCGAGTAATTCTTAAGCGACAAGTCTCTTAAGCGATCAAGAGTCGGTAAAGCGAGGCCCGCCTTTTAGGTGGGTGTCGCTTAAGAGATCCCCGAGTGGTCTCTAAAGCGACACTTGAGGGTCGTTCTTAGGACTTATTTTTCAAATTTTGAATCAAATTACAAAGTATGATTTCTCCTTTAATTCTTGGGCGATTTGGGTAATTCAAAAGGCTATCTTTCATAGATATTTTAGGGGAATCCAGTGGTATGTAAAAAATTAGGAGTTGATGCTTTCCTTGAGGAAATTTCTACTTCTTCCTTCATTCCTAGTGTCTTAAGCTTAGTAGTTGATTACTATTGCATGATTAGGTTCGGGACCTGTTTGATATGTGAATTGTTTTCCTCCTTGGAACATGAACTTGGGGTAGTAGTTGGAACCTATTCATGGAGACAATTTCATGAATTATGGGTTGGGTCCCATAATTCCTAATTTTTGATTTCAAAATTGCTCCATCTATGTATTTGATAATTTTAGTATCATAACGTTAGTATTAATATTCTGATTCTATTTTTGATAGCATGATAGCATCGGAGGCAGCCCAGATGGGAAAAACATCATTTTCATAAGTTAGAGCGTGCGTGGTCGGCTTTCAGGTAGGATAGCTTATGATATGTTGATATCTCTAGAAATTTACTATGGCATTTCTTTCTATTATGATTGAGGGTAATCTAGGAACTTGTCTTAGCTTCGTTCAATCTAAAAGTTAGAGGTATTATTAGACATATGTAAGTTGAAGATTTACTATTATGATTTCTTCTTGTTTATTGATTGTCATTACCTATGAAAGCTAAAAGAATGCTAAGAGGCTTGTTTAAGGTAATTTCGAGTTCCTCATTTGCCATGTCACATCTAGGCCCTAGGCTTGGGTCATGACATGGTATCATGGTTGATCCAAAGAAAATGAAGGAGGTGAGGAATTGATCTAGACCATTGTCTATTTTGGATATTCATAGGTTTTTAGGCTTGTCCGTATATTATAAAAGGTTTGTACAAGGATTTTCATCTATTGCATCAACTTTTGACTAAGTTGACCCAAAACAAGATGAAGTTCCTATGGTCTGATGAGTGTGAAAGAAGCTTCATAATATTGAAGAATCATCTTACACTAACTCCTATTTTTACATTGCTAAAAGTTTTGGATAGGTTCGTTGTTTATTGTGATGCATCACGAATTGGATTGGGTTGTGGCTTAATGCAAAATGGCAAGTTCATAGCTTACTCCTCTACACAACTAAAACTGCATGAACAAAACTATAAAACTTATGATCTTTAATTGGTAGCACTTGTTTTTACTTTAAAAATTTGGCGTCATAATCATTATGGGGTGCATGTTCTTATACTTACCGACTACAAAAGCTTGCAATATGTGTTTAGGCAAAGGAGGTGTCTTGAACTATTTAAGGATTATGATATGATTATGTTGTACAATCCATATAAAGTAAATATTATTGCCGATGCTCTTAATCGATTATCCATGAATAGTGTTTCTTATGTTGAAAATAACAAGAAGGAGTTGCTTAAATATGTGCACCGATTGGCACATTTAGGGGTAAGATTGAGTGATTCCAATAAGGGTGGTATTTCTGTTCAAAATGGTTAGGGATCATCATTGGTTGCAAGACATTGATCCAACATTAGTAGAGTTGAAGTAATTGGTGGCTGATAAGAAGATTGAGTTTTTCTCAGATGGGTGAGATGGAGTACTTTGTTACCAAGGTCATTTATGTATTCCGAATGTTGATGGTTAAAGAGAAATGATATTAAGAGAAGCTTGTAGCTCTTGATATTTTATACATAAGGGATCCACAAAAATATATAGATATTTGAGGGATGTGTATTGGTGGAATGGTATGAAGAAGGACATTGAAAAGTTTGTGACAGAATATCAAAATTTCCAAGAAGTAAAAGTTGAATATTCAAATACCGGGTGAAAGTTGAATATTCAAATACCAGGAGGTTTAGCCCAAGATATCAAAATTCTTGCTTTGAAGTGGGAGGATAAGAACATGGACTTCATAATGGGCTTGCCACTTACCCAAAAGCAATATGATTCTATTTGGGTGGTTGTGGATAGAATGACCAAGTCAATCTATTTTCTACACTTCTTATAGTGGGAAAGACTATGCCAAAATGTATATTCAGGAATTGATAAAGTTACATGGTATCCCATTGTCCATCATTTCAGATTGTGGTACTCAATTCACATATCACTTTTGAAAATCCTTTAAAAAGGTTCTTGGCATCGAGGTCAAGCTAAGAACTGTATTTCACCCTCCAATCGATGGATAGGCTAAGAGAACAATCCAAACTATAGAATATATATGGAGGGCTGGTGTGCTCGATTTCAAAGGAAGTTGATATGATCACCTACCATTGATTGAATTTTCTTACAATAATAATCACCATTCAAGCATCAGGATGGCACTATTTGAAGCTTAGTATGGAAGAACGTCCTGATTACTATTGCACTATTTGAATTAGGATAAGGTTCCTTGTTAGGGCCTCAGTTAGTGATTGAGGGCCTGGAAAAGGTAAAACTTATGAGAAAGGTTAAGAGCTGTCCAAAGTCGTCAAAAATCATATTCGGATGTTTGAAGGAGAGAACTTGAATTCGATGTTGAAAATTAGGTTTAGTGGAATATTTTTCCCATGAAAAGGGTAATGCGTTTCGAAAAAAAGGAAAGATTAGTACCCGATATATAGTCTCATATATGATCCTAAGACGTATTCATAAGGTGCCCTATAAACTTTATTTTCCAATGGAGTTAGCCTCGGTTCATCTGGTAGTCCCTGTATCAATGTTAAGGAAATGGATTGGAAATCCCAATGTCATTGTACCTTTGAGTAGTATGAGTGTTGAAGCAAACTTGACTAATGAGGAGGTTCCAATCGAATTTTTGGACTACCGGGTACAGAGGTTGAAAAACAGGAAATTTGCATCCGTTAAGGTCTTGTGGAGGAACCAAGAAGTTGAAAGTGCTACATGGGAAGGGGAAGCGGACATAATTAAATGATATCCTTATCTTTTTTCTTCAATTCTAGCCTAAGGTATTTAGCTACTCATGTAAAAATTCTCCAAACTCCTACTGTCCAACGCATCTATGTCTTATTACATGCATGCATATTCATGAAATCAATTATAAATGATGTTTAATTTGTATTATTTCATTTATGTTGGGTATTTAGCTATTTCCCTACTAGATAGTTCTACCTCATTTGAGGAAGAATGTTCCCAAGGGGGAGATAATGTAATATTCCGGGCATTTGAAGGTTGAAATATGACATAGTAAGGTTAAACATTCCATAATGGCCTTGGTGGATTTTTAGATCAAGTATCTCAGAAAATAAAATTTCCAAGAAATTGCAAATCTAGAGGAGTGCGCAATAGGTCTGCGATGTGGAACTGCAAATCTCGAGTCTAGTGTTAATATTTTCGTCCGATTTCAATTTTTATGTAGTGGCACTTTAGAATATTCCCTACGTATTACTGAATGTATATGGATTTTTTTACGACTTTATTCTACCTTATTAATTATCCTAAACCCCTATTTCCCCCTCATTCTTTCACAATTCATCGATTGCAAAATATTTCTCTCTCCAAAAGCTCTCAAATTACCATTGAAGACATTCAAGCAATTCTTTCAAGTTCTCCGTCAAAAGTAAAACTTTCTTCAAGTTTCTTTGATATTCTCATTAAAGGTATGTGAGCATTCATCCTAGGGTACGTTTCACCCATGAAGCCCAATAAATTCTCAACTATTTTAATTAAATAAAGTATGTATTTTAATTAGTTTTGTGATATCAAATCCAATTACATAAATTATGATTTAAATTATGATTGTGAATCTATTTTACTATAAATTGATGAATATTCCATGGAATTGAAGAGTTTTCTCTGAAATTCCTACTTTACATTTCTTAGGGTTCAAGACATACAAGATGAGTATTTTCAATTATACTTTCAATTGCTATTATTTTTACTAATTATGTGTGTGTGGATATAAAGTATATGATCATGTATGTTACAATTAAATTTCATTTTTTTTAAGTCAATTGATCATTCATTTATGTTTTTACCTATATTACAAGTATAAGCCATGTCATGGAATTTCTAGTGTTCAAGCGATTTTTAAGGGAAGGGGTGACTTAAGAACCTAATGATGCTTTTTATAAAAAAGTATTCGTAATCATGGAAGGACTACACCCACATTATATAAATAACATGCAAATGAGCTATTCCTATGAACAAGTTTTATGAATTTCATCGGTAGTTCTTGATTGCCTTTCCACCTGATAAGTTTATGTTTTCAAGACAGGTATGAACTATGATTATGAAAAGCTTATTATTTATGACAAGTATAATTTATGATAGTACTATGTATTCCGTGTGATGTTGACTTAGGTGGGGACTCGACCTATGGGTTCCTTAGTACCAATCTCTAGTCCCTTTACTATGTTCCAACCATAGATTTGCCTTTATGGCTTAGCTAGTTGATCCACATGTATCACATGATGATGATGATACAGAGTCTACCTTGGCAAGTAGCCTCTTTCTTCTTCGATTCAGGAGTTACATCAAGATTTGATGTTATAGCTCGCATGGTCTTACTGTTAGTTATGGTTATCTCCGATATATGTATGGTCCTTATGATGTTTAAACGACTATTCCTATCTGTTACTTTTATATAATATTCTCATAGTTTATTTTTAATTCATCCTTCTCTTGTGTACTTATGATTTTACTACCTCATTTATTATGCTATTTGAAATGGTCATTTGCACAACATGGTTTTCTCATGCATTACATTCCCTACATACTTAGTACATTCAAACGTATTGCCTACATTATATCATAATGTATGGATGGACACATAATCTCATTCTTGTGGACAGTTAGTGTTTTCCTTTGATGTTTTAGTGATTGGTGAGTCCTCATAATCCGGGGGAGATTCCATCACTTCACACACTTGTCCTTTGTCACTTTTAATATTTTGAGAATATGTCTAGGAATATTTCTATGCCCCCCCTCCCCAAATGTTAGATTTTAGTAGAGGTACATTTCAATTGAATAGAGTCTATGCCATCTTTTATCTCCCTAATATTGGTTTGTTGGGTTGAGACTTATTTCTGCTTCATTTAGAATATTGGTTGATACTTTTACCTTATGTATGAAATTATATGCGAAGAGGTTTGGTTGGGGTTTTTTCAAGAATTCTAATCATTGTGACACACCTAAGGCATATCTTGGGTCATGAAAGAGCCAATCTTACGACCTATAGATTGTTGCACAACTTATTGGAAGGACTCGTAGGACTCGTTGACAATTAGTCAATTTTCAGTGGTAAGGGATCACTTCGGGAACCCCACATTATGATTCATTAGGTGTTTCACGAGCCATAGAATGGGCTCGTGGAACCCCTCCATATATAGCAAAATTTTCAACGTCTAGATCAATTTCTACAAGACCTTCTTACAAGACTTTAAATATGGTACAACCATAGGACACCCTCATAGGTCTTACTGCACAATTTTAGTAGTTGTTTAAATTGTTACCAAGAGCCTATAATCTGGCTCTACAACACATCTAGGGATCTATGATCCATTGAAAGGGATCTGTAGATCCTAGTTCCAAGTCCCATGAAAGTCTACACGAGGGTCCCTACGGCCTATCCCAAGGTGTACGTCCCTTAGAAGGGTTGTCATAGAACCTTTTTGCAATTTAAGAATGTCTCATTTATGACCAAGTATTTCTATAATCCACCTCCTATGGTCCGTAGAAGGGTCGGTAGATTACCCAAACCCAATTATAATGAAAGTTAGTTTTGTCCTTTCTCACCTTACCCAAACTAATATTTAACATCCCGCCCTATTCTAGCCTTGATGAAGCTCGAGAACCAAGAGAATACCTTAGAAAAGGCTGAGCAAGAATTGTCTATCAGTACCCTACAACCCATCCTACGACCCTTAGAGGCTACGAGTAGTAGGGATGGGCTCGTAGGGTTCCTTGACACTTAAATTATTTTTAGAGTTCTATTAGTGATCCTATGAGTAAAGTCTACAAACCTTCATTCATTCTACGACTAGTAGAAATAAGTCATAGAACCTTTTGACAGTTAATTGAAATTCAGCAGGCAAGGATCACATCCACGATCTGAGATGAGAGTCATAA
This sequence comes from Solanum dulcamara, assembly GCF_947179165.1. Taxonomy (NCBI): domain Eukaryota; kingdom Viridiplantae; phylum Streptophyta; class Magnoliopsida; order Solanales; family Solanaceae; genus Solanum; species Solanum dulcamara. The sequence goes on along the minus strand of NC_077246.1, from coordinate 35,147,953 downwards.
ACCTTTTAAGACTCATTGGGTTTATGATAGAATCAACTTACACACTCCTATAGTTATTGGATTGTGAACATAGGTCCTATGATAGGGTCCATGACTCATAGGTGGTTGCATGACCCATCAAGGGGTTCGAAGACCCCCAACCCCTCTTTTCTTCAATAAAGTACATGAGGGACTTTGAAGACCTATAGAACTTGGTCATAGACCCACATGTTTAAGTTCCAGTGAAGTCAAAATTATGGAATTAGTTTCTATGAATTGTATTCTACAGTCCATAGAACACTAAACGGTCTATAGAAGGGCTTGTTGACAGATTTGACCCCTTTTAAAAGTGGTTAGTTTGGTATTTTTTTACCTTTCCAAATTAAACACAAGGCATTTATGGGGAAAATTTAGTCCCTTATCACAACCCAACAAGTCTTTTCTCTCATTCTTACATAAAATATTTGAAGAGCAAGGATTGGAGAAAAGGAGAAGAGCTATGGTTCAGGAATTTTAAGAAGAGTTTTGAGTTTCAACTAGTTAATCTTCATCGCAAATATTTAACGCTATTCATAACATTGAATTGAGTTTTTCTATGTGTCCTACATCTAAATTTCATCGTTACACTTTTAGGTTGAGTTTTAGCCTAATTCTATTGAGTTTCTAATGACTAAATTCTTACCTTATTGAGTCCCCTGTGTATATTTGAGTTCATAATCAATTGTATATAATTCAGATTGTCAAAAATTATATTTTATGCTTACGTTAACATGAACCCTCGGTGAGTTGATGTCCATTGTCTCTTTCTGCAATATTTTGAGTTGAAGTTGACATATTTCATAAGTTGATGTAAAGAATGAGTCTTTTTGGGAAACTAATCATCCCAAATGCATATATTATATTGAACTATAAGAAGTGATATTTTTTGAGTTAAAGTGTGATTTTATTAGAACTCAATGAGTCTTAAAGAAAAGGCATAAATTATGGAGAAAGCGTTTGAGCAAATTGATGTAAAGCCCAATGAGACTAGATGAGATGTATTTTTATTATTTAACTCACTTGATGTATAATGATAAGTATTTTGGGAGTAGTATTGACCATAGACTTGTCCAAGAGTTTAGATAACTTAATCATCATAAACTATGTAGCCAGCGTAGGATAGGATTGTGTTGTTGATTCGGGCGACTCCTCTCATCTCCCAAAAAAGGAATTTTTATATGAATCTAGTGGTATGATATCCCTTGCTCTAGAAAGATATTGGATAGAAGTGGCAAGAAAATTTCTTCATTATGTCATCACTAGCTCATAATTGACTGTTTTTGGTTAGACAAAGTCCCTAGAAGTAAGTATTATTTTACATCGAGTGAGTGCACATTTTATTTCTTAAAGCATTCTCTTATATTATATTTCATGCTTTATCTTGAGTTGAGTCACCATAGTATTTATGTCTTCGAGTGTTTTTGAATATGTTTTCTTTTAGCCATTTTACATTTAGTACATTCCATGTACTGACGTCATTCAACCTGCATCATTTAATAATGTAGATATAGATGTTAGAGATCATGAACAGGTGCATTGTTGGGGATCTGTATTGTCTAGCTTTTGATGAGAGATCTTTACATTTTAAGGAACTCCTTCTTTATTAGTTCTCCTTTATTTTTTAGTTCTTTTTAGGTAGTCTGGGCTTGTTTTGGTACCTACTTAGTAGTCAGGTAGAAGGTTCATATAATGAGTGGTGTTGATTTAGTATGAGCCTTTCAGAGCCAGTTTTAGACTTTTGATTTTCATTTTTGAATTATGATATTAAATTATATTTTAATTAGGGTACTTTAAATTATTATTTAAAGATTGATGAGTAAATTTTATAAATTCCCACTTTAGCTATCCTTTCAAGAGTTAAGTCTTTCACTTAGTGAGTTAGCTAGGCCATTAATTCTCATAGGACTAGTAATAGGTTCTGATTGTCAGCTATGTCCAGGGTGCAGGTTTGGGGCGTGACAACCTTTGTCTCAGAGCACAGATTTAAAAAATGCTAGGGTTCTATGAAGCTGACTCTAGTAGAGTAATATTTATAGGTGTGAAACACACCATGTCTATAATAGAGATGCAACAGGAATTTTAGGAATTATTTCACTTGTTTCATAATCTAGTTCATGCAGTAGAGTTTAACTCTATGAAATCACTTTCCAATTTGTGTGTTTCATAATTTCAGATCATGCCTTCCAAAAAAACCTTCCTAAGGAATGTCGCTGAGAATGAAATTCCACAACCATATGAAATGCAGACCCAAAACTAAGCTTCAGCTACTAAGAATGAAAGGGAGAATGAGGTTGAGGTTGAGGATGGGACTCAAAGAGTTCCACGGACTACACAGTGTGCTAAGAATTTACCAGCTGAATTTACGCGTGCTATGACTTTGCAAGATGGATTTAGGGGAGCTATATATATGCTCACACAATTGATGGCTACAAAGTCTGGTCTACAAAATACTCTTGGGCCTAGCTCTAGTTCTCAAAAGCTATCTGCTGCAAGTTGAATTGGAGATTATCTGAGGATGAACCTATAATTCTTCATTGGGTCTGGAGTTGAAGAAGATCCTTAAAAGTTTATTGATTACATATGGAGGATCCTAAAGAAATTGCATACGATTAAGATAAAGGGAGTTAAACTTTTCTCTTACCAGCTAAAGGATGTTGCTAATGTTTTGTACAACCAATGGGTTGAAAGTAAAGGTGAGAATGTTGAATTTGCAGTTTAGGAAGAGTCAAAAAGGCATTCTTAAACAACTTCTTCCCGTGAGAGTTGAGGGAGGAAAAGGTTGAGGAGTATGTGAATTTGAAGCAGGGGGAAATGACTTTCATGGAGTAAAGCCTCAAGTTCATTTAGCTTTCAAGATATTCTCTGGATATAGTTCCCGAAGTGATAGCCTAAAGGTAGGAAATGTGAATAAGGAGTGTCAGGAAGCTTTATTGATCTATAATGTAGACACCACCATATTTATGGTGTATGACCATAAAGTTGAAGGGACTAAGAAGAAACATAGAGAGGAGCATCAAAGTAATAAGGACAAATCCGTGGACAATGAGTCAAACAATCAGAATGATAGAAATGGAAACTATATATTCTTTTAGAAGAGGTCTTCTAGATATGAATCATCTTCATCATGTGCACCTACACCCAATACTAGGAATGATCAAAGAACATAGAATAATTAGAATTTTTGAGCACAGGATTCTCAGTCCCAAGGAAGTGTGACCCAAAGTCCTATATAGACGCCACCATATCATAGGTGTTATAAGCTCCACCTGGGAGATTGTCATATAGGAACCAATGGTTGTTACAAATATGGTAAAATAGGTCACTTCCATAGAGAATGTTCAATGGGGACATAGAGTGATGGGGGTAATAAGGCCGAATGTTCTTCTACAACAGCACCAACAAGTCGAATGAACTAGAGAGGTACTACTTCGGGGGCATGCAGAGATTCAAACTATCTATATGCTATGGCTAACAACCACGACTAAGAAAACTTATAAGATGTTGTCACTGGTATGCTTTGAGTCTTTTCTCTTTATTTATATATGTTACTTGATCTATGTGCCACCTTATTTTTTACAAGACCTTATGTAGTTGTTAAGTTTGCAATTTTTCCAAAACAACTCTTAGAACCATTCAATGTTTCTACTCCTATTGGTGAATTTATTTTAGTGAAGATATTTTATCATGATTGTACATTCTCAATCTATCATAAAGATACCTTTGCAGAATTAGTTGGTCTAGACATGGTTTATTTTGATATCGTTCTTGGTAGGGGCTGGTTTTATGCTTGTTATGACTCACTTGATTGTAGAACCCAAATTGACAAGTTTAAGTTTCTGAATGTACCAATTATTGAGTTGAAAGATAGTCTAGATTTGCCTAAGGGTTGATTTATTTCATACCTTAAGTCCAGAAAGTTAGTCTTCAAGGAGTGTATCTACCATAATTTCTAATTTAGAGATCATACTGTGGAAACACCATCCCTTTAGTCAGTTCCTATAGTAAATGAGTTTCTAGTGATGTCCTTTGGTTTAACTAACGCTCACGGAAGGTTTATGGAATTTACGAATAGAGTGTTATACACTTACTTAGACATGTTTTTTGTCATGTTAATCGATAACATTATTATTTATTCAAGGAATGAGGAGGAGCATACCAACTATCTATGAATTGTCCTAAAAAATATCAAAGAAAAGGAGTTGTATGATTAGTTTTCAAAGTGTGAGTTTTTTCTTGCATCTATTGCATTCATAGGCCATATTATTTCTGGTGATGATATTTAAGTTTATTTAAAGAGAATCAAGGCATAAAGAACTAGCCCAGACCCACATATTTGATAGTCATAAAAAGTTTCTTGGGTTTGGCTAGTTACTATAGGAGGTTTGTTGAGGATTTTCATCGATATCATCACCATTGACTATTTTGACTCAGAATAAGGCTAAGTTTAGATAATCCGATATATGTGAGAAAAATTTTCAAGAGCTAAAAACAATATTAACCATTGGTATAGTTTTGTCCCCACCTAAGGGAACATATGGTTTTGTAATCTATCATTATGCATCTAGAGTTAGACAAGGTTGTGTTCTTATGTAGAAAATCCAGATTATAGCTTATACTTCTAGAAAAAATAAGATCCATGAGTGGAATTATTTGACTCATGATCTTGAGTTGGTAGTGGTAATATTTGCTATCAAGATTTTGCCTTATTATCTATATGGTGTGAATGTAGATGTGTTAATTGATCACAACCCTACAATATGTATTCAATCAGAATGAGTTGAATCTAACGTATAGGACACAACTTGAGTTGCTCAAGGATTATGACATGAATATTCTCTACCGCTTGGATTGGTATTAGTCTGGATACGGCAAAATCATTCTATTAGATCTAAGTACCATCCAAGTAAAGCTAATATTGTTGTTGATGCTCTTAGAAAGTTATCATGGGGAGTACCACTCATGTTGAGGAAGGGAAGAATGAATTGGCTAAATAAGTGCATAGACTTGCATATTTGGGAGTTCTCCTTGTGGACTCTGACGTGGGATGTGTTATAGTGAAGAATAGGGATAAGTCTTTATTAGTTGTTGAGGTAAAGGAAAAACATTATCAAGATCCTATGCTCTTTTAATTGAAAGAAGATGACTATAAACAGAAAGTGTTGGCTTTTTCCAAAAGGGGGATATAGGGCATTGGGGTATTAAGGCAGATTATGTCTTCTTAGTATTGATGGTGTTCAAGATAGAATTATGGTAGAAGACTATAGTTCTGGATATTCAATTCACCTAGGCTCTACAAAAAATTACTATGACTTGAGAGAAGTCTATTGGTGGAATGGTATGAAAAGAGACATCGTAGAGTTTATATCCTAGTGCCTAAATTATCAACAAGTCAAAGTTGAACATCAGAGACCTTATGGTGCACCTCAAAATATAGAGTTGCCAGAGTGGAAAAGGGAGACAATCAACATGGACGTTTTTACAAGTTTATTGCAGTCTCATAGATAATATGACTCTATTTGGGTCCTTATGGATAGAATGACCAAATCAACCCATTTTCCCCTTTAATAGTATAGATTCAACCAAGGATTATGCAAGGTTTTACATTAGTGAGATACTCAAATTGCATGGAGTTCCCTTGCTTATCATTATAGATAGAGGTACTCAATTCACTACATAACTTTTGAAGTTGTTGTGGAAACATTTGGGTTCAAAGGTTAACCTTTGTACCGCTTTCCATCTTCTGAAAAAAGATTAGGCAAAGCGTACAATTCATACTCTTGTAGATATTTTATGAGAGATTGTGTTATTGAGTTGAAAAGTATTTGGGATGATAACTTATAAGTTATTGAGTTTGAAAATAATAACAACTTTAATTCGAGCATTCAAATGACTCCATATGAGGCTATTTTTGGAAGATGAGGTAGATTGCCAATTGTTTAGTTTGAGGTTTGTGAACATGTGTTTATAGGGCCATACTTAGTTCATCACGCTATGGATAGGGTGAAAATCATTCAAGAAAGGTTCAAAACTGTGCAAAGTCACTAAAATTCCTACACTTATGTTAGGATAAGAGACATGGATTTTGAGTGAAAGTATAGGGTAAATTATTGGGTTTATATGAAGGTTTTGCCCATAAAAAGTGTTATATGATTTGGGAATAAAGGGAAGTTGAGTCCTCGTTATATTTGACCCTACCAGATTATTAAAAGAATTTGCAATGTTGCCTATGAATTATAGCTTCACTCAGAGTTAGATGTCGTTTATCCGGTGTTCCATATTTCCATGCTTATGAAATGCTTGGAAGATCCTTCACTCTTTATTCTTACAAAAATATTAGAGTGAAAGACAGCTCATGGTATGAGGAAATTGTTATCCAAATTCTTGATCATCGGGTTCGTAAATTGAGGTCCAAAGAGATAACTGTAATCAAATTGTTATGGAAAAATCAATATTTAGAGGAATCTGCATGGAAAGTAGAGAAGCATATGAAGGACAAAGACCCACATTTATTCATTCCTCCTAGCGTCGATTTTGATGGTACTACTCCTATTCCTATCTCTGTGTTAGTATGTTCTTGAGTTTGAGTATTTGAGTAAGTTATTCTTGATATTAAGTCTTGTTCCTTGCATTATATTCATACCTTGAGAAAATTCATGTCTTTGTCATCATTCAAGGATTAATAATCCCAAGGGGGAGATATTGTAATACCTCGCATTATTCTATCCTAGGTCAAGTTCGAGAAGAAAGAGAAAACCTAAGAAAATGTTGAGGAAAAAGTAATTATAAGTGGCCTACAACCCATGGAGGCTTCTATGAGTGGTAGGGAAGGGCTTGTAGGGTCCCTTGACACTCAGTATATTTGCTAAGTTCTGCCGATGTTCCTACAAGTCAAGTCTAGGACCTGTCATTTGGTCTATGACTCGTAAGAATTGATCGTATAACCTTTAGACACATTGCAAAAAATCAGTGGTCAAGGGACACTTCTAGAATCTATGATGATGAGTTTGAAACCTTTTTATGACCCATAGAATCAATCATAGAACTAAGTGACACATTTCAGTAGCTACTGGAATGTGCACTCAAGTTCTACGATAAGGTCCATAACACGTAAGAGGTTTCACAACCTATCATGGGGTCCATAGAGTGAAACCCCTCTTTCCTTTGGTGAAGTCTACAAGGGACTTTGATGACCCTTTTATGAGTTTGTGACCCATAAAAGTTGGTCGTAGAACCACATGTTAATGTTCTGGTGAAGTCCAAATTTTGGACTTATTTTATACAACTGGTCTCTTAAGGTCCTTAGAAGTGTCTATATTGTCAACAAATGAAGGTTGATCATAAAAAAACGAGAGGTTTGGATCAAGCCATTGAGATTCCTACTTGGAAGTAGGAAGCCTTGAATATGAACTTTATTACAGGTTTGCCTTGTACTCGTAGGCAACATGATTCTATTTGGGTGATTGTCAATTGAATGACTAAGTAGCCTCACTTTCTTCCTATAAAGAATTCATATTCAACTTTAGATTATGCTAGATTGTATATCTGAGAGTTGGTAAAGCTTTATGGTGTTCCTTTTTCTATAATTTTTGACTGGGGTACTCAGCTTAATCTCAGTTTTAGAGATATTTTCAAAAGGGTCATGGTACTCAAGTAAAGACTAGTATAACTTTTCACCTAAAAATAAAGAGTCAAACTGAGAGTACAATTCAGACCTTAGAGAGATGGTCAGGCCGAGCATAATATTTAGACATTAGAGGACATGTTGAAAGCATGTGTTGTTACTTTTAAAGGAAATTGAGATTATCAATTACCATTGATAGAGTTTTCTTATAATAATAATATCATTCTATCATTTAGATGGATCTTTTTGAGTCATTGTATGGTAGGTTGTGTAGATATCCTATAGATTGGTTCGAGGTTGGTTAAGATGCTTTGATAGGACTTGAGTTTATATTTTAGGCTATGGAGAAGATTAGACTCATTACAGATAGATTAAAAATAGGCATAGCCTACAAAATTCCTATATGGATGTGCAAAAGAAAGGAAATTGAATTTGAGGTTAACTATTGGGTTTACTTAAAAATTTCACCAATTAAGTGTGTGATTCATTTTTCTAAGAAAGGCAAGCTATGTCCATGCTATGTTTACCTATATCATATTTTGAGGTGGATTGGGGAGGTGGCTTATGAGTTGGATTTGCCTCGTGATTTGGCATTGGTGCATTTGGTATTCTATGTGTCTTTGTTGAGGATGTTTATTGGTGATCCTAGCACCATTGTTCCATTGGAAAGCATTGAGGTTAAAGATAGACTTTCATATGAAGAGGTTCATTTTGAGATCTTAGAACAACAAGTTAGAAAGTTGAGAAGCAAAGAAATAGCTCATGTTAGAATGTTATGGAGGAGCCAAGAGGTTAAGGATTCTACATGGGAAGCCGAACCCAATATGATGTTTGGATATCCTTATCTCCTTCCTTTCATGCCTAGTTGAGTTATTTAGTTCCTTCATGATCCAATCAGCCCAAAACATATATTTCAGTTATTCTCATGGTTTCATATGCATCCATGTTCCTGAAATGAGTTTGAAAGTCATTTTTTAGTTTGATATGAAAGATTTAATATTTTATGCATTATATAGAAGTTTTTCATTTATGTTGGGTTGTTATGTTCCTTTCTTATTCAATTTATACTAGCTTGAGTCATATTTGAGGAAGAATATTCCCAAGGAGGGAGATATTATAAGACCCTAGAAGTTGGAATCATGGAAAACGAGGAACAAAAGATGAAATTCAAGAAAAATATAGCTTTTGAAACCAGGTGATGACCACGAAGGACATCATGGGCCATATTCAACACCACGGCTCGTGATGTCAAAATGGTGGTGACTAAGAAACTTAATACCTGCAGTGAAGGATCCACGACAGGGACGAAGGGTCGTGGTACCTATAAACTACTCTAAATCCTTCTAATCCTCTCATTCTCTCCATAATACCTAAAATCATAAAATCTTCTCCCAAGTTTTCTCTCTATGATTTTCTTCTTCCTCAAGAAATCCATGGTATTCCTTCAAGGTTAAGATTCTATCCTTTTCAATTTAGGGTTCATCAATGTCATGGTATGTGGAACTTCATCCATGGGTACCTTTCACACAAGGAATCCCAAAGATCTCTTCTCAATTGTCTTATAATTTCTTCAATTAAAATCCCTAATTTCATGATTTGCATTGGGTCTTCTCAATTATGATATATGTCAATGTTATTAGTCTAATAATGCCTAATTCACATCATATTGCATAATTTCAAGGTGAAGTTTAATGACCCATGCTATATTACAGTTTCAAGTATGATTTATGTGATATGATCATTATTTTAAAGTTATTTCTATAAAAGCTTTATGAATGAGATTATTGATGTTTATGCATAGATGTTTATGAATAATGCTTTAATAAAGTTTCAAGCAAGTTAATGAAAGGGTGACTTATGATCCTTAAAGTTGACTTAAGACTCTAATGAAAGAGTGACTTAACATCCTTGAGAAAGAAGGTAACTTAAGACTCTAATGATGTTTTGTGAAAAGGATTCGTAATGATGGAAGGCCTACACCCACATTACATGAATCACATGATAATGAGTTATTCCTATGAACTAGTTTCTATGAATTATGATTATGAAACTATTATGATTATTACAAGTATGATTTATGATTATGACATGATATGTATTTTGTGGGATGATTTACTTAGCACCGAGTGAACTTTAAGGTGAGGGCTCGACCTAAGAGCTAATAGCAACATCTAGACTCTTAAACTACATTGTCACCATAGGTTTTCTAATATGGCCTATCTAGTAGAACCACATATAGCACATGATAATGATAATGATTAGCGGAGCCTACCTTGAAAAGTAGCCTCCCCACTTGTTGATATGGGGATCATCATATTCTGTATAATAGCTCACTTCTTAGTATTGGTTACAATTGTATCCCACATAAGTAAGTTCTTATGATGATTATGATGTTTTGATGCATTGACCAATGAGATAAATGTTTTATAGTTTTCATGACTTTATCTATATTTCAAAGATATTGGTCTTGCATCGACGATTGATATTGCCTATGTCCTATGCTTATTGTTCATGCATCTTCTCACTTAATTAGTGAATTACACGTACTAACGCATAATTTTAGCCTACATTGTATCATTATATAGGGACTAACTATCAAGTTCATCCTCCTCCCACTCGTGGCTAGAGTTAGAACTTGTGTACTGTTGGTGAGTTCTCATATTCTGAGGATGAGACATTTTATTTCTTATGAGTTCATAATTTCTCTGGCATTTTATATTGGGTGATCCAGGATATTATCTTACACCCCATCTAGTAATAGAGGCATATTAGATTGTAAACTGTTTATGTTGTCATTTTTTCATTTTGAGACTTACGTTTTATTTGATACTATGCGTTCGTACATTTGGTAATGTTTATTTACTTAATTTACATTATGTATTCTCTTAAATGATATGCTAAGAGGCTTTGTTTAGGTCCTTCAGGATTCCAATCATTGTTTTATAACTATGCACTAAATAGGGTCGTGACAGTTTCTTCGTGTATATTTAGTCTTTTGTTTAGTAGTCATCTAGGTCAAGGGTTTGATTAAGATGAACAATAGTTTTTGAGTGTCGGTCAAGTTCAGAATTTAGGATCGGGGGGTAAAAGAAAGTACTTTTTAGGAACCAATTAGTGAGGGTGCTACTTGTTAGGCCAACGTCGATATAATGTCCAAGTACACCCATGTCTTTCCCTCTTTTTCAGTTTCATCTTAAGGTATTATTTCCTCCTGTGCTCTTTTAAATGCATGCATTTCATCTATTCTCATATTTTCATATGCATGCATGTTCATTAAATTAGTTTTAAAATTCATGTTTAAGCTGAGTCGTTTACTCTTTTGTATTATGCATTTTGATTTGCTTCGCATTAATGTTGGGCTATTAGATATTTTCCCCACTTTATTCATTCTTTGTTGAATCTCATGCGAGGAATAATGTTTTAGAGAGAAGATATTGTAACACATTTGAAGTGTAAAAGCCAATTGGAAATTTAAAAGTTGCAGAAAAGTGGCGGGTGTAGTGTTTTACTAGGCCTATGTGTAGGCCGTAGTTAGTTCCACAACTCATAAAAGTGACCCATGGTTAAACTTAAAATTGGAGAATTATGGTTCAATTTTTATTGGTTTCTTTTACGATTTATGGATCAATGTATGGGCCATGGAATTGCTCATTGAGTGAAGCTTAGTAACTTCAAAAAAGGTCAATTCTCATGCCCCATTGTACAAGCCAGTAATACGGCTCGTGAAAGAAAACAAGAGATATAGTTGGACTTGTGGATTCAAACTTCAGAAAGTTGTACTGTAGAACTTTGACTTATACGAGGGATTTATATATGTCGTACTTTGTATTTTGAGTCGTAACTGAGAGTCATTGATCCATTATTTAGAAACATGGATTTTCAGTAATTGGTTTCTATGATTGGACAGTACAGTCCATATTACTTTCTATGGTTCATAAGTGGGGGTTCATAGATCAAGTCCAGAAACTCAGAATCTCTTAATATTTTTATATGGATGGACTTGTACAAGTCATAGAATATTTTATGATCTTGGTCTCCAAGAAGTAGCCCTACAATTGATGAAACCGTCCCATTCACTGTTATCTTCTCAAAACTCTAAAGTCTTCTTCTCCATGTTTCTCCCAATGTTATTCTAGAGTTCTTCAAGCTTCAAGTCTCCTCTTCCATATTCAAGTTTCATCAAAATATATGGAAAATTCATCAATAGGTTCCTTTTCACCCATTGAGGCCCAAAGAAACCTCAATTCATCATTTATCATTTTACCCAATTTCTAGGGTTTCATGAACTTTTTATGGGTTCAAGATTATTCTTCATTTTCTATCTTATTATGCATGAATTGATCAAAATAATTTTTTAAATAATATTAACATGAATCCATGCTATGCAAGTATTTTATGATTATGAACTAAGCTATATTGATATGCATGCACGATGATTTAAAGAGTATATGAATCAAGGATGCTTTTTAATAAGTATCAAGCCTATATTATGAAATTGAATGCTTCCGATTGAAGTATTTTTATCATGGAATATTATCATGATTAAAATATGTTAGATTTATGTCTCTTATAAGTATGTTATGAAATCATGTTTTACAGGAGCTATTCTTATGGTATGAAATTATGAATGATTTGATATTACAAGACTTTTACCATTCCAAAGATTATGAATATTATATGACTATGCATGTGGTACGCTGGTAGTTTACGCAGCACTACGTGAACTTTGGGATAAAGAATCACCCGTTACTAGAAGCAAAATTCTTTAGAAGCAATACTACTGTCCCATAACTTCGTGCCCCCATAAGATGTAGTCTTGAGTGACCCTATGTAGTTGATCAACATGTGCTCATTATTATGGTCCTTACCTTGGAAACAAGGACATTCTCTTTTTATTGGGGGAGAAGTACCCTGAACTCCATGTGATAACTTACATAGTTTATTATGTTAACGGTAGCTCATAAAAAGACTTATAATTTCTATATATGATATGATACGACTCTTCAAAATATTGGATTGACCTGGTATTGTGTTATATGAACTTAGCTTATCAGATTTTGTCATGCTTTACTTTATCATTTCATTATTTTTATACCCCGAGGGTACATCCTAGGTGTGTCTCACACTCGTAAGCCATTGTCGGCTCCCAAGCAAACTTTTGGCCTGGCTCATAACTCAGCAGATGACTCAACTCAATAGAAATATAATCATAAGGGTGAGCATTTAAAATACATCAAAATTAAAATCATACATTTGAAAAATAATTCTCTGAATATATTAAGAAATATTGTTTAAAAACAGGGATTTAAGTTGGTTTTGACCAACTTAAAGCCCATCCAAACGGGCTCTATGTAGGTCAACTTTAATCTTTCTTATCTCCTAGAATATAAAGAACTAGGTAGCCCATGACCTCACAAATTAAAGGAATTTGTTTTCTCTTTCCAACTCTATCAAGTTTGTCAATTTGGAGTTCGGAGTAAAAGGTTATGCCCGATTTAGTAAAGCTCTATCGGGCAGTCGCATGTTCACGACCACCCACCATGGACCTTTAAGACCGTCATGGGCCATGAAGGCTTTTGTGAATGCTTGCTGAAATATTTTTCAGCAATTTTCTACATACGCCCCAAGGTTAATTTGGTCATTTCTAAAGCCTTTAAACCCTATTCTAAGTCATTTTGGGGTGTTTTGAAGGAATATATCATCCCACAACCTAGTTTTCCCCTCATTCTCACCCAATTCTCAAATAATAAATCCTCTCTCTAGAAAACAATCCTCTCAAGACTCTCTTCTTCTGTTACAAGACTACATTGAAGGATCAAATAGGGTTTCCAATTCTTCCATCAATTTTCAAGGCATCAATCAAGGAATCCACCCAAGGTATGTGGGTATTGATTCATCAATTCTTTCATCCATAAAGCCTAATCAATTTCTCAAGTTTTCTATTAAATTCAAGTGTGGGAGTTTATGGGTTCCATGAGCTTTCTTCCAATTTCATTAATTATGTTTTATTACACGATTCTCTACTCAAATATGCATGAGTTATCAATTATTGCATGATTTCCATAAAGTATTACCTAGACCCATGAATTTAGCTAATTTCCAAGTATGAACTTATGAACGTGAGTCTTTCAATTTTGATTTAAACTATGATTATGATACTATTTCAATATGAATTAATGATTATTGTATAGAATTGAAGTATTTCCTATGAATTTCTTAATTACTTTCTTTAGGGTTCATGGTATGAATTATGGGTATTTTCAATTATACTCCTATTGATGTTATCTTCATAAATTATGTATGGGTTGATATAAAGTATATGATCATGCATGTTTCCAATCAACTTTCCCTATTTCCAAGTCAATTGATCATGTATGCTTGTCTTACCCTAATTTCAAGTATAAGCCATGATCATGAATTTTCAAGTTATATGCTATGAAAGTTTTATTAATAAATTCAAAGGTGATTTATGCAAAGAAATTTATGAATGATCATTATAAGTATGTTTCTACATAGATTACATGATTTTAAGTTGAATTATGATTGCCCATGCATGAAGCCAATTTTCTATGATGATATTATGAAGTATGATTATGAATTCAATGATTTCAAAGGTATTATCATGATTCTCATTCAAATTGATTATGCATTTGAGTTTTACTCTAAATTTAAGTATGAATTATGATCATAAATCACAAGTACGTTCAAGCTTTGAATTTCACACAAGTTATGAAGTAAGGTGACTTTGGGCCCTATGTGGTGACCTAGGACCTAACTATATGAATTATGCAAATATGATTGTAATGATGAAAGGAAAATTTTCACATTACAAGTATGTTGTGAAATGAGCTATTCTATGAAATATGAAGTTTATGAATAAGTTATGATATATGCTAAGTAGGTTACTATGTTATGTATTTCGTGGGATTTGACTTAGTACCGAGTGGACCTTGGAATAGCATTCTCTCCCGTAGTTGAGGCAAGAGATCCATAGTAACATCTCATTATCTCATAACTACGTTCCACCATATGATAAAGGATCACCCGTAGTAGAGGCTCGATTCCTTAAGGGTGACCCGTAGTTGAAGCTCGATCCTTCATGTAACTTAGTGGATCCACTTAGGCATACAAGAGTCTACCTTGGCATGGAGTCTCCCCCTTTCCTCCAATGTATGAGTAAACATTACTACTCCATGTTATAGCTCACATGGTTTATGTCGGTTAACAGTCGCTCTCACAAAGGTACAAGGTCCCTCTTTCAATGTTTAAGGTATTTCTTATTATGGCTAATATATCTTTTACAAAGTAAAGTATGTTCTCTCACCCATGGTTTTATGACTTTCAATATGATTTAAGATCTTTACTACTACTTATGAAAATTTCTCATTTATGACTTATGACTATCCATGCATTGTACAAGTTCTCTTTATAAGATTGTATTATGGTTTTAAATAACATTAGCCTTACTCAAGATTCACTATTATGTATAAATGGTTTACTTATCACGTATTCTAAACTTGATCATTACATCACTGTTTTTATGTCATGCATTGCATTCCTACATACTTAGTATATTCAAATATACTAACACATACTTTTGCCTATATTGTCTTATAATGTAGGGATTGGCAATCAGCCTACACAATCTCGTGGCTAGATAGAAGACTTGTTCACTTAATTTGGTAAGTCCTCATACTTTGGGGACTACCTATCGAGCTTATTTCTTTTTTGCTACCCTTAGACTATGTTGCTATTTTGAGACATTTCTTTCTTATTTGGTGAGCTAGTGGCTTGTTCTATGCCTCCACCTATGTTAGTATGATAGAGGCAAGTTTAGACATAGTATTGATGTAGTCCATTTGGACATATGACTTAAGATTTCATTTTTATTTCTAGGCTTCAATTTTTAAGATTATTCTTCCACTCATTTTTATAATGTTTTACCTTACCTTATTAATGCAATGTATGCTAAGAGGCTTGGTTGGGATCCTTCGGGGTTTGGATCACCGTGTTATGACTAGGCCCTAGGTCTGGTTGTGACAAATTTCCATTCTCGCCCTTCTGTTTGTTTGATTCATGGCCTACTAATTTAGATTTCTTACTCTGATGTTCCTTTCGATCCTTCTTCTTTTTGTCATCAACTTGTTGGGCATACACCATAAGTATGGAGGTGTCCATATCTGAGATCAATAATGTTATCTAGCACTCCTTCTTCACATACCTACCCAAAAATGAAACAAACTTTCTCATGTTGAACCTCACATCAAGAACCATTTCGGAAGCATTCCAGGATAGCTGAATGGAATTGAAGATATACTTTTTGAGTGTCATACTCTCTTGCTTCAAGTTCACAAATACTTATACCTTTGCCTCCCTCAGCTCTCGCATAAATAAATGATCAAAGAATGCACCTTCAAACTCATCCCAGATTGCTGGCTCAGCATCCACACCTCTACTTTCATCCTACTGGTTATACCAAACATTAGAAACATCCTTCAACTGATAGAAGACAAGTTCAAATCTCTCTACCTATATGGCATGCATTACCTAGAAATCATGAATCCTATAGAAGTAGATGGTTCTTAAGAAATAGAGCTCAGGACTCGGGTATTCTGACAAATAGTCTGTGCAGCCATTAACTAGGTGAGCATGGAGATAGTTTCCCTAAATTCAGCCTCGGAGGTCATTATGGGTTGAGTAGTCTATGGAACTTTCTGAATCCCATTCTCAACCACATTATCATTCTCAGTAGCTCGAGCTTGGTTTAAGGTATCTATGCCAGATGATTGTAGAACCTCATTCTCAGCAACGTTCTTCTTACTCACAGTTCTCTTAGAAGACATGATCTGAAAATCGTAAATGCATGAATTAGAAAGATATCTTCATAGAGTTGAACTCTATAGCATGAGATGGTAGATGGAAGAAGTGAAACAATTTCTAAAAGCTTTGTAGCCTCCCTATTTGGATATGGCGCACTTAACACTAATAAGAAAGACTCTACTAGACTCTGCTTCATAGACACTAGGACTTCTAAACTCTGTGCTCTAATACCAAGTTTATCACACCCCGGTCCTACACCTTGGATGTGGCCAACACTATAAAACCACTGATGGTCCCAAGAGAACCACTTAGTCTGGCTAGCCCAATCAGCAGAAGACTAAAACTCAACAAGGAGTAACATCGAGTGGGAAATCATATACATTCTCATCAAAATCTAAAATAACTTAAGGTACTCATTTAAAATATAAGTCAACTATCTTAACTTCAATAGTGAAAGTCATAGTTTTAAAAATATTCTCTGAATGACTCAACATGAATCCACTTTACTCAGTCTATAGAGTCTCTTACTAACTACTAAAAAGCTACCAAGACAAGACCATGGCTACCTTAATGAACTAACACAATGAAAGAAACTGAAAATGTTAAGGAGCTCCTCTTAATGCAAAGAGGTCTCACCAAAAGATCAGAAAGATAGATCCTTAACTGTGCGCCTATTGATGATCTCTAAAATATGTATCTCCATTATAAAATGATGCAGATTAAATGATATTAGTACATGAAATGTACGAGTATGTAAAATGGAAAAAAAGGAAACTTACATCTAGATACTCAACTCAACGAATTCATCTCAGAAAATAACTCAACTCAATAGATCATGCAATGAAATGAAATAGTGTTTTATAAGATATGAAATAATAGATACAACTCAGTATGGTAAAATATAATATTTTTACTTCATTGGGGGAGTTTCTCTACCCGAAAATCATTACTTATGAGCTAGTGATGATACAACAAAGCGATGTCACTGCCACATCCATCCAATACCGTGCAGGCTAAAGGACGTCACATCATCTCTAGATCCATATAAAAATTCCTCTTTGGGACAATGAGGAGTCGCCCGAATGAACGAAATGATCCTATCCTATGTTGGCTACGTAGTTTATAAGGGTTGAGTTATTTATACTCTTACATAAGTTGGTACTCAATACTACTCCCAAAACATTATTATTCTCATATACATACACATCAAGTGAGTGAAACACTCAAATACATCTCATCTAGTCTCGTTGGATGCTTCATCAATTTACATCAATCTTGTCAACTCATCATCTCTTCTCTTAAATATAGGAATATCTCATCTCCATCATGCATTTGAAAACATACGTCAACTTCTCAGAATATGACATTTAAAATACGTATAAAGTCACATTAGAAAAATAAACATCAATAAACTCCTTCAAACTCAACATCATGCTCATTTAATCAATGACAATGGTCCTTATTTTAACATCAATAATGTATAAGATATTTAATACAAAATTCAATTTGGGTTCATGTGAATGCAAGAATGAATCCATAATCTCAAACCTTGACTCATCAAGTATAATATAATATTCATACTAAAACTCAATAAGCAAGAAAGTAAATACATCAGGAATTCACTTTTATGGGATTGAAAACTCAAACTTATAAGTAAATTGACCTTATCAATATGTAGGGCATGAGGATGAACTTAGTCCAACGTTTTGATAGCCTTACATAACTGGATTGACGATTATCTTATTGAAAATTAAAGACCTCGCTTGAAAACCTTAAATCCTAGCCCTTATTCTTTTCTCCAATTCTCTTTCAAAAGTTAAAAGTGTTAATGAGAGAAAAACCCCTTTAGGTACTGATAAGGGACAAATTTTAGTCCCAATATGGGTTGGGTTTAGTTTGCAAAAGGTGAAAAAAACCAAACTAGCTCTCATTAAAATTGACTCTGGCCCGTCTATGGGCACTTTTACAGATCGTAGACACTTCTACAGACCGTAGAAGGTCAGTCGTAGAAACCATGGTCCAATTTTACACCTCACTGGAAATTGCACTCTTGGGTCTACGACCACCTTCCTAAAGGTTGTAGACCCTTAGATGAGTCACAGAAAATTGACTCGTAGGAACCTAGGCACTTAGCCTGGTTTCTGAAGATGGACCTACGGACCACTTCCTACGAGTCGTAGGATTGTCTACAAACCTGCTAACTTATAGGAAAAGCCCTCTACATCACAATTTCAGGGCCTCTCATCCCCTATCTATGAGCTTCACCTATGGTCTATAGGAACTCCTATGGACTCTAGAACTTACTCGTGAAATGGGTTGAAGAACTCAAATTTTCTCTTAGTGTAAAGATGACTTACGGATAGCCCCCTTTGACTCATAGGTACTCCTACGAAACGTAGTTACAACTCTTGGGCATTGGGTAGTCAAGTTCACTTACCTTTTCTTAGATCTTCTCTTGGTTCTCAGATATGGTCTAGGCTAGAATAGTATGGGGTGTTATACCCATCCTTTGATCACCAAAAACAAAGCTAAATTAAGGGAGATATCGCACTTTGAAAATAATTCCAACAATTGGAATTGCGTCTGTGTTTTATTTAAAAGACTAGATGCAAATGACCTTTATTAAATGTGACCACAGTGTCCCTCATAAATGCAGCTAGAGG
Source organism: Solanum dulcamara (assembly GCF_947179165.1). Taxonomy (NCBI): domain Eukaryota; kingdom Viridiplantae; phylum Streptophyta; class Magnoliopsida; order Solanales; family Solanaceae; genus Solanum; species Solanum dulcamara. The sequence continues at coordinate 35,128,831 of NC_077246.1, read as the reverse complement.
CCCATCAACACGAACATAAAAGAGACTAAAGGTCATGATTGTGGACCCTGGCCCACGAATGAGAAGGCTTACCAGCCTGAGCTTCGCGAACAAGCCAAGGTGGCCCATGAATGCAAAGGCCTACATAGCTATACTAGCTGATGCGTATCAGCTGGTTTTTGGCGAGTCCAATTCTCCGATTGGTGCTCGGGGTCCATTTGAACCCTATGCACCCAATCTATGCTACCCCACATAATTCGATATTCCAAACTCAATGATGTAGTTGAAATTTCCAATTGAGGTCACCTCAATAAAAAAATATGTCCCACACCCAAGTGCCATTTTAAGCAAATTTCAGCAAGGGCCTAGAGATTAGATTGAAAGTCTCAGGAAGCACACAAAGGGTCATTCACCAAACTCAACATTGTAGAGCTAATTGCCCTGAAGAAATTCTCATTCGAGTATGTTTTGAAAGAATATTGACTGAGGTCAAACTTAGGCCAAGACTTCAAAGCAAAATGCCTAATAGTTCAAACTCGCACCGAAAGCTCCAAGACTCAAGACGACCATGCCACAAGACTAAAATGACCCTTTCGGAGCTGATAAAACCCTCAAAATTTCATTTTGAGTCCATTTACCTCATATTTTGACCGAAGTTAACTATTTAAATTTTGAAAGATTCAAAACATATAGATCCCAAATGAACAACCAGGTGACCAACCAGTCAGTGCCACCAAGTCATAAATGACATGGGGTCTCTATAAGAACACTTTAAACTATAAAACTAGAGGCATTTACACAAAAATGACTTGGAGGATATTATAACATCCATTACTAAAAAGAACTTTCATCCGCGAAAGTAAAAGTCAAAAAGTACTTCAAGGCGCACAAAGCTGGGGAACTGCTCCCGCATACTGACTCGGTCTCCTAAGTAGACTCCTCAATTGGAAGATGCCTCCAATGGACCTTAAAAATAAGAATGTCTCTAGAATGAAAATGCGATACATCTTTTGCCAGAATAGCAATTTGCTCTTCCACAAAGGTCATACGATCATCCAACTCAACTGAATCATACCGGTGCACATGAGACTTATCAATAACATATTGATGCAACATCGAGATATGAAAATCCAAATGGATAGATGAAAATGCTAGAGGTAAGGCTAACTCATAAGTGACATCTCCGACTGCCCTCACCTGGGGCTAAGATTTCCCTTCTTTACAAATCTCATCACACCTTTCATGAGAGAAACTCAGAGGAATACTTATCATCAACTGAACAGCTCAAAGGTCAATGTTGATGATCCACTTAAATCTAGTATCTACTCTAAGATATCCTAACCCTATCCTAAATCAGCCTTAAATAATCTAAGGCCTCCTAAAGTAAATCGGTAACACATGGCCTAGGCTTTGTAGACTCAAACCAACGGAGAGAGACAACGCTTACCATATAAGGCCTTAAATGGGGCCATCTAAAAAGTAGAGTGGTAGATATTGTTGTACGCAAACTCCACTAATAGCAAGAACTGACTCCAAAGTCCAAAACACAGGCCTATAATATATCTGCAAAAAATAAATAGTATGCTCAAACTGACCATCAGTCTACAGGTGAAATGTTATGCTAAGTTCAACACGGGTGCCCAACTTCTCCTAAAATGTCCTTTAGAAGCTTGAAGTGAACTGTGAACGCTAGTGTGAAATGATAGATACAGGCACACCATTAATAATAACCACATCACCAATGTAGATATGAGCCAACCTCTTAGCACTGAAGGAAGTCTGAATAGGGAGAAAGTCTGTTGACTTGGTCAATCTATCTACGATGACCCAAAAATTATCAAAACCTCTAGGATTCCAAGGCAACCCATAATGAGGTCCATGATAATACATTCCCACTTCCACTCTAGAATTGGTAACGTCTGAATCTTGCCACTAAGCCTCAAGTGCTCGGGATACCTAGTCTGTGATATCTCATCTAATACCACTCCACCAATAGTGTTATCTCAGATTACGATACATTTATGTGTGCCGATATGGATAGATATATCTAGAATCATGGGCCTCATGAAGTGTCAACTGAATAAAATGCTCAACTCTCATAACACATAAGCAACCATCAAATCTCAAAACCCTATTTGAATTTAAGGTATCCTACCCGACATCACCTCGAAAAACCCTCTCTCAGAGAGCTACCTAGTCCTCATCTTAAAACTGACAACTATGAATCCGATCTAGAAGAGATGATTGAACTCCCATATAAGCCAATACATGCCCAGAATCTGAAATGTCAAGCCGAATCATATTTTTAACTAAAGACTGGATGTCTAAAGCCAAAGTTCCCTTTATCCAAAAGTCACTCTGAAATAGAGAGGATAGATATACTACCCATACTTACCGCCTTCTGGCTCAAGGAATCCACTATTATATTTGCCTTGCTTGAGTGGTAGAAAATAGAGAGGTCATAGTCATTCAGGAGTTCAATCCAATGACACTGCCTCAAATTAAGGTTCCTTTGGATCATAATATATTGATGACTCTTGTGATCAGTATAGATCTCACAATGAAGTCCATACAGTTAATGCCTGAAAATCTTAAGTGCAAAAACTACTGCCTTCAACTCCAAGTCATGAGTAGGGTAGTTGCGCTCATGCAACTTAAGATGGCTCAACGCATAAGCTATAACCCAGATTTTCTTCATAAATACACAACCCAAACCAACACTGGGTGTGCCATAATACACCGTGAAGCCCTCACTCTCAACTAGAAGAGTCAATACTAGAGCAGTAGTAGGAAACTCGTTGAGCTTCAAAAATCTCATCACATACTCCTCCGACAACTTAAAAAGGATATCATGGTAAGTAAACCGAGTCAAAGGTGCTGAAATAGTAGAGAAGACCTTAATAAAGCATTTGTAGTAACCTGTTAATCTGATGAAGGTATGAATCTCACTCACTGAGATAGGCCTGGCCCAATCAAAAATAGCGTCAATCTTTTCCTAATACACTATAATGCCATATTTGGACACCACGTGCCCCAAGAATGACATAGACTCAAGACAAAAATTGCACTTTTAGAACTTGGTATAAAGCTCCTGAACTCTTAAAGTCTTGAGCACGATCCTCAAATGCTACTCATGTTCTCTCTGGATCCTTGAGTGTACCTATATGTCATCAATGAATACTATGACAAAACAAATCAAGGTATGGCCTGAATACACTGGTCATTAAATCTATAAAGCATGTTAGGGCATTAGTCAACCCAAAAGACATCACTAGGAACTCATAATGGTGGTAACGAGTCCTAAAGGCAATCTTAAGGATGTTTGCACCCTAATCCTCAGTTGATGGTAATCAGACCTCAATTCAATCTTAGAAAACACTGCGGCAACCTAAAGTTGATCAAATAGGTCATCAATATAAGAAGTAGGAGAATGGTTCTTCACAGTCATCTTGTTCAACTGCCTGTAGTCAATACACATCCGCAAAGAATTGTCCTTCTTCTTCACAAACAGAACAGGGTACCCTAAGGATATACACTCTGCCAAATAAACCCCTTACCCATGAGGTCCTAAAGCTAAACAATGAGCTTCTTTAGCTCTATGGGGGCCATATAATAAGGTGAGTAGAAATAGGATGCGTACCCATTTCAAAGTCGATGTCAAAGTCAATATCATGCTCCGAGGGAAGGTAGGTAGGTATGTAGGAAACATATCCCCACTCACAAATAATAGAAACTGAATCAATAGATGAGATCTTTATACTCACATTCCGCACATACCACCGGTGGGACACCGGGCATGACTAAGGTAATAGTCTTAGCATAGAAATATAAGACCGTGCAGTGAGGGGATAACTAGTTCATGCCCAGAATCATATAAAAATCCAACATATCAAGTAATATAAGGTCAGCCTAGGTGTTCTACCCCTGAATAGTCACCAAGTAAGAACTAAATACCTGATCTACTACTAAAAACTCACCCAACGGGGTCAAAATTGCAATGGAACTTGTAATGGATCTGAGCATATACCCAACCGAAGAACACAATACATAGATACATAATAAAAAGTAGAGCATATATCAAATAAAGTTGAGGTGGGTTAATGGCATAAATGAATCATACAGCCTCCACCCTCATTGAAGCTTAATAAAAATGGCCCTGAGTACCTCTACCTAGATCATCAACCCTACCACCTAACCTACCTCTCCAGGGATCATCCTCTGTACCTTGATGACCACCTCTATGGTCCTGACCCTAGCCTAAACCTCTAGCTGGAGGTGCTATTACTGAAGCTGGTTGAGCTGCCTATAGAGCTGGTGAAGATATGCTACGCATACGACACTCCTTAGACTAATGGTCCAACACCCCATAATCATAGCACCTTGATGAAGATCAGTCCACAACAAATAAATGGTCACCACAGCATAAATCATCCAACTATGAACCCCCTAGGCTCTAACTCAGGCCAGAATTAGAACCACCATAATAGTGCTAATCACCCTCTAAAGCATGTAGTGAGGCCTAAACCAGCCGGCTGGATCGATCCTGCTGAAATCTCTGGCGAGGTCTATCATATAAATCCCTAGGCCTAGGATGGGACCTATTGTAGATACCCTTATGTTGATCCCTCTTATCACTAACTCTTTAGGCCTCACAATGGAGCTACTCAAGTGTACGGGCATAGTTAACTATATCTAGAAAAGAACGGCCCACCGAAACCATAAACTAGGTCTCAATCTGAAGTTGGAGTCTCAAACCTTAGATAATAACTATGACAAAACAAGTGAGATTCCATGAAACCAATCATACACACATTTCATGAACGTGATACAAGAAGGAAATCTTCCTAATGATATCCCGCAGCCTCCCGAAGATAAGTTATGAATGTCTCTGCATCGATCCACATGATTCTACTAGATGTAAGCCCTGTACAAGTGATACCAGTGAACCTGAGGCTCTAATACCAACTTGTTACGACCTAATTTCTCGAGTCATGATGGACACTACTATAACCCATTAGTAAGTAAGATGACCTGTATACTGGAATCATAAGTGACGGGATTAAAGGTAGAAACATAACTAGAATATTCAATTTTAAAAAATTATAGGAAAATAAGAAGAAATAAGCCTATATATATGCACACAAATAAAACATCCCTCCCAAAACCTGGAAGTCACATATATAGAGGTACAACAAAAAGGATACAAGTTCCAAAAATGGATCACAGAAATAAAGACTTGTATCAAAAAGTGAATGACTAGTCATTATATACAGAAGGAGATAGGTAAGTCTAGAAATCCATTTGCTCACCCTCATCTATGATTTAGATAGTTGCAGGCTCGATCTCAATGCTGGTAGCTGGTGTCTGCACCTGTATCATAAAAACAAATATAGAATGTAGTATGAGTACCAAAACAATAGGTACTCAGTAGGCACTAGAGTGTAGATGTTGCCTGAAACTACATCATAAAAACAAATGTAGAGTGTAGTATAAGTACCATAACAATAGGTACTCAGTAGGCATCATGGGCTGACTAGGCAAGAAAAGTACAAGTAATATGAAATGCTAGAATTTAAACACAACAAAAATCAAGGGCAAGAAACTAACAAGAATGTATACGAGTGTACTACGAGCAAGTAGAAAGAAAGTAAAACTAACTAAACCTTATTAGGCACTCGGAAGCCCAGAGGGTAAACTTGCACAAGTTTAAGTAAAACCCGAATAGGCCCCTATAAGCCCGATAGGTGCACAAAAGAGTTAAGAACCAACAAGAATTTGAAGGTAATTCCAATATTAACACAATCTTTCACGGACTTGAACCAAATCAACTGAGTGCCAGGAACTTCAACTGCGGTAGAATAGAGGCTAAGGACTTTAACCAAAGAAAAGAATGAACCAAGGAATCTAACTATGATGAATGATACGTTAAGGACTCTAACCGAGGTGAAAGATATGCCAAGGACTCTAACCAAGGAAACTGATATGCTAGAGACTCTAACTAAGGTGAAATATATGCCAAGGAACCTAACCAAGGCAAAAGATAAGTCGAGGACTCTACCATCACTGAGAGCTGAGGTAGGGACATTAACATAACCCGGTGGAGTGAATCATGGACTTTAAACGAAAATAAAGATGAGTTAGCTAGATTTAGGATCAACGAACAGACCATCATCAAGGGGAGAACCTCAAACCGAGTTCCATTAAAAAATCACTCCAAGCCGAACCAAATCCAACTTAAATCGATGATTTGCATCCGAATAAAAACCAAGTACACATGAGCCGACGGAAGAAGGGAATTATGGATATTAGGTCTCAAGCACTGAGTTACTTCCTAGCTAAGGCTCAGACTATCAACTTCAAGTCAGCTATATTAGTCTATGGAGAGTTAAGCCATCTAAACCAACGTTAGAAGATTCTAAGGCCTAACGGCTCCAAATCATGTAAGTCTATGGCAACCACTAGTCTAAGACTAGACTAAGCGTCTATGGAAACCACTAGTCTAAGACTAGACTAAGGCCAAACATGCTTTGGATCAACCAATAAAAAAGTCACAATCACACCACAAGGTATGGATGTTCAATAATAAAGAAGACAACAAACAGCGATACCGAATTACCCAAAATAGGCCTAAAACATGGATTCTAAGATGCTACGCAACTAGGTACCTAGACCAAATTCACATAAATCAACTTACATAACATATTCAAGCTCAATATAAAGGTCGGGAATCTATATTTAGGCCGACTGTGCACGCACCAAATCATGTCTCCAGAGCTTTTCCATTTTTTATGGCCTCTGAATGCTGCAAAACTCAAAAAAAGAGTCATAACGTTAATACGGTTGTTTAGACACTAAAATCATTTAAAACAAATATGAACGAATTTTAGAGTCTAAAACTTAAATGTGAGGTCTGTGTAAAAAATTATAGAATTGACTCTATAAAAAGGTCTTAATTATCCCTCTGAACTTGTGTCCCAAGATGAGACATAATTTCGGGCTCAAAATAACCCTAACGAGCACCATGCATAAAAACACCATCAAATCATAAAGAAATGAGAGATGATAGCCCCTTTAAGGCCAAATTTACCTCAAACGAAATTCCCATGATAATCCCCAAATACTCCATTGCGTAGCCACACCAATTTCGGACAACTCAATTTTTGAATCATCCAAAATAAAGCTAAATTGAGGGAGATATTGCACTTTGAAAATAATTTCCAAAGCTAGAAACGAGTCTGTCTTTTATTTAAAAGACCGGACGCAAATAACCTTCGCCAATGTGGCCATAGTGGCCAGCGAATCGGAGGTCCCAGGACTTTCCCTTCGCGAACGCGGCCAGAGGCTCGCAAACGCGAAGGCAAAAGATAGAAGTCTGCAATAGAGGGACATTGCCCACAAACATGAAGGTTTGACAACCTAAGCTTTGTGAATGCGGCCAAGGTGTCCCACGAATGCAAAGGCCATTACATGGCTTCATCAGTTGATGCATATCAGCTAGTTTTTGGCAAGTTCCAATTCTCTGATGGGGGGCTCAAATTCATTCAGAACCCCATGTGAACAAACGAACTATGTTACCCTACTAAATTCAATATTTAAGATTCAATAGCGCAGTCGCAATTTCCAACTGAGGTCATATCGATAAAAGTGGGTCTCACACCCAAGTATCAGTTTAGAAAAATTCACCAAGGGCCTTGGGATTAGACTGGAAGCCTCGAAAAGCTCATGAATGGTCATTTTACACTAAACTCGACATTCCAAAGCTAACCACCCAGATGAAATTTCTCATTCAAGCATGTTTTTTAAGAATGTTTACTAAGGTCAAACTTAGGCCAAGACTTTAAAGTTAAAATACCTAATGGTTCAAACTCATACTGAAAGCTCTGGGACTCGAGACAAGCATTCCACTAGCCTAAAATAACCATTTAGGAGCTGATAAATCCATCAGAATTTTATTTTGTGACCATTTACTTGATGTTTTGACAGAAATCAACTATTCAAGTTCCAAAAGCTCCAAAATATATAAATGGACATAGATCCCAAACAAATAACCAGGCGATCAAACAGTCGATGCCAATTGGTCATAAATGACTTGGGATCGGTATAAGAATGCTCTAAATGATAGAAATGGGGCATTTACACAAAAATGACCTGGAGGGTAATTAAACTATGTCATGTGTATCTATATCGATTGTAGACACATAATTTTTGACCGAACACAAGATTTTACACAATTTATTACTTAAATATTTTTTTATATCTAAATTTAATATTTTGGTTTCATCTTATTTTTAGTAAGTTTATTTTAAAAGATTTGAAAACTACAAAAAATTGAGCCACATTTTAGTGTAAGTTTTATTCAAAAGAAAAGAAAATTTCCAAAAAAATATATGTTTTCTTTTAATTTTGACTTTTATTAATAAGTTATTATTTTCTTAATTATAATTTTAGTTCTATATATTTAACTTGTCTATAGTTTATTAGTATGGAAATAATTAATTAATATTTTTAGTATTATATATATTTTTATCTTTCAAAATAAATAAATAAACTAAAATCTTCTCACTCAAATTTTCTTTCCCTCAACTTATGTACACTACCTCCATTATCCCCACAACACTCATCTCCCATACCTTTCACACATTTACACCTATATACTTCAACACTCCCTCCCAAAAAAATGGCAAAAAGAAAAACTATTCATCTGAACAAAAAACAAAAAGACTCACCATCTGCAAAAGAAGAGAAAAACGAGAGCACAACACACAAAAAAAAGAAAAGGAAAGGAAAGGAGAAAGAAAAAGAAATGAACTACACATTCATATCTTTTCTTTTTTTTCTCATTATTCCCATACAAATAAAATACATATATCACCACATACAACCTACAAAAATATTTGTGGGTATTTTAATCGAGCTTCGGTCAGAATTTTGTGGCACTTAGTTTCTTCATTTGAAGTTCAATTTTACTTATCTCTTTAATTTATTTATGGAATTTTATGTAATTATGTGATCAGTTTTCTTATAGTTTTTTTCTTTGATATGAATATTGGGTTAAGTGTTATATTTTTATTTAATGAATGAAGATTGCCTTAATGGTGATTATTTTTATTTATTTATTTTTACTCGTTAGTTGTTATCTCTTAAAAAATAACGGGTCATGACGGTATTTTTATCTTGATTTAGATGCCATTAATGATAAAGTATGGATTATTAGGCTCAAAGAAATTATTGTTGTTTTTATTTTATCAAACAAGAACGAGACTTATTTTAGCAATTCATCATGGTTTTGTTTGGTTAGAAAAAAATTACAATATGTGTATGCTTATTGTTGACGTTAACTTTAAGAGTAATAAAAAATAAAAAGATATGGAAAAATGATCCAAAATTATATATTGTATCCTAGAAGTTTTGATTTATTTTACTTTATTTGATTTTTTTATAAGGAACCAATTTTTCTTTTAATGTTAGATGAAGTTTTAAGCACGAAAAATATTTGTTTCAATTAAAAATGTATTACACATCTTTTTTGAGACATCAAAACAAACTCAAGGATACGGTGACGCACCTTGTACAAAAATATTTTTAACTCTCATTAATTTCAATTAAGATGTTTAGATAGAGAGTATTAGCTGCAATGCACTTGAGACAGGAAAGTAGTTATGCTTCTAAACTGTTATTTGTTAAAATCAAGAATGCAATTATACATTTGCATTAATATCAATAAATTTTAACAATAATAAATATGAACAAATTGTAGCCTGCAATAATATGTCCAAAATAGTATAAAATATGTATAAGTTAATAAAAGTGACCGTGCTAGAACCACAGGACCCGAGGGGTACCTAATACCTTCCCCTCTATTAACAAAATTCCTTACCCAAGTCTCTAACTTGTAGACCAATAAAATAAAGAGTAAACTTCCTTTTAATTAAGGATTTAAATAAGGTGACTTGGAACACCAAAACTCATAAAGCCGGAGTGTCATGCCACCCGGTGAAGGATTATTAGTCTCACATTTTAGGTGGAGTTAGACCTACAACAAAGTCGGAATAGCGCTGCTACCAACAATTTGTCCCTCCCTGGCTCGAGTTGTCCACTCGGATAAGCTATTCTAGACACCTATCTCCTTCAGGTTCAAACCTAGTGAAACTAAAACATAGACATGGTTATTCCTAGTAGGCTTCACTTATTTGCATCATTTGCATTTGACTTAGTGAGACTGGACACAGGGGTTGAATCAGTCTAGGATTGGTATCCCTCTTTTATTTGACTACTTAGATCATTTTATGTGTTATTTGAAAATGCATATTTCTGAGGTCTTTTCATGTTGATAAATTTAGAGTGTTTATCTTTAAAATTTTACACCAAAATAGATGAAGGGAGAAAACATAAAAGAATTTCTTTTTTAGAAGTTATTATACATTTTTTAATTTAAAAAATGAAAACAAATATTCACTTCTAAACAAAAATCACAAAAAGAGTTTTCTTAGTTTCTTTTTCATAGTTCATACAAGAAAACTCAAAAGTTTTCTTTTATAATATTTTGAAAAAGTTGCATTTGTCAAGTCAAATTTTAATATCTCAAAGGGTTTTTTTAACTGTTCAATCTGTACGAACTACGCAAAACTGATTCTCACCTTGATGATGTCATGATCCGATTTCTCAAGTAATGATGGTGCCTACTAAACCCACCAGTAGGCAAGATGACCCATATCCCAAAACTGTAAGTGATGGGATATCAGGGTACAACACCAGCAAGGCTATCTAAAGCGGTAATGAAAATAACAAGAGCATACATGAACGGGCGGAAGCAACTAAATATATACAAACCTAAAAGAATCCCTCCCAGAACCTGGAAGAAACCTGTAATGAGCTGTAATTAAAAGAGTACAAGTCACTAAAGTGGACCATGAAAATAAAGTTGTCTCAAAAAGTAAAATATAGACAAAATATATATACAGAAAGAGATGAGTAAATCGAGGATGCTATATACTCACCCTCACATCTAATCACGACCGCAACTAGCTTAAATCAATGTCGATAGCTAGTACTCGGACCTATATCAAACAAATATATACAAGAGGCCTTAGATCATATTAGGGTGATTCAGGATAGGCTTAGGACAGCTCAAAGAAGACACCAGAGCTATGCGGATCATAGGCGTTGGCTGTTGAGATTTATCAGTGGTGATAGAGTATTCCTTCGTGTATCGCTCTGTTACACCCCACACCCTTGAGATCAGAATGTCTCTTAAGCTTCTTAGCAGTTACTATGTGAGCCGTATAATCTACAATGCTATTAAACAACTCCAAAGAAAGGAGAATATGATACCCCATAGTAGGAAAGGTTGGAAGTAGGGTTATGAGGAGTCGAAAGAAGTTGGAGGCTAAGTAAGGAGTCGTAGGACTTGATTTACCTACATAAACTACTAAATTAGAAGTCCTACATACTAAAGCTACTTGAGTACACGTCGAGCTTAAGTAGCAAGGAGTGCATACGCTCTTGAAGTAAGATGGGATTACAAGCTTAAAAAGAGAAATAAGGAAATGACACGCCTACTCAAAGCAAGTAGGTAATGCACCTACTTGGAAAAGCAGGTGATTCCCCTACTTACGGTCAAGTAGATGACACAGCAGCTTGGGGTGGACCCTACTGCCATATGGCAGCATGAAATTGGCCGAATAAGTTGAGATGGCACCCTAAGAGGCTGCCACGTGTCACCCTAGGGGGCTGCCATGTGGAACCTTCTAAAGAGGTATGTATATATGTGTTAAGTGACTCTTAGTAAAATTTCTCATCCAAATCTTCAGCCAAAATAAATTAAAAAAACTTGACGAACAAAAGGAGAGAAAACGTTGGAAGAAAAAGAAAGGTAGCCATAGTTTTGAGAAATTAAAGGTAAGTTCTTCAATTTTTCCTCCGTGAATTAATTATCTATGGTAATACTCAACCAAATGGAGATGTATATATGTATCTTACGATGGCTATGGAATTATTTCTTCAGCTTTACACCTAGAAAAGTAAGAAAGAAAAAGAGAAAAATGTTGGAGGGCAAGAGGAGGAGCTACGGGTTTGGGGGCTGCCAAGGTAAGCCTTCGAGTTTCATTCTGTGAATTAATTATTTTTGGTGTTCCACGGTTATATAATAGTGTTTGATAACCAAAAATTTCAATTTGGGGCAGTGGAGAAGGGATATAAACAGCTCGCTCAATTTTAGCACGTTTGGAAAAGTTCCAAGTTGCAATTTGGCAGTTTTGGCCAACTTCGGATAAGGTAAGGTTTCTCCTTGTAATTTGTACTTTATGGTGATTTTATGGAGTATATTATACGCCTTGTGTGTTTCTGAAAAAATAAATATGGTATAGGAATGCTTGACGTTGGAGACTATCTAAATTGTAGTCGGTAGAGTTGAATTGTCATTGAAATAAAGCGTTGTGCTTGTGGTGAGCTGCTACAGGTGTGTGAGGGTGTGTTGTAGAGACTAAATGTATTCTAAAAGGGGTGTGGGTGCTTCTGGTTGCAGCCACATGACCCCTCATTTCATATAATTAAAGGTGTTATAAAGTAAAGGCTAGACACCCTGTTTTGATATCGTAATTTTGAGCAAGTCGTTTGGAGTTTATGTTGTATATTGTTGGTGTGAATTGCTTAAACACAAGCTGCAGGTTGTTATGGTTTTTTGTCTGTAGTATTTAAGGATATAATTGGAAATTTGGATAAGGCACGTTATAGGGGAGGTGCTGCCCAATTTTCATTAACCTTAACAAATTAAAGAACTAGTCGAGGAGACGAACAATGAAATAGATTTCATGAATACTAAGGTGCAACCGAAGATGCTGGAAAGCTAAGAGTGGTTGAGATTCGTATTACTTTCATGTTGAATAGGTTGAAAGGAAGACGGGGCAAATGGGATAAAGAGTAACTCATAACAGGTATGTAAAGCCCTCTCTTGGCATGTTTTTGACATAGGTATGTAAAGCCTATCTTTTCTCTTCCTTTTTGGCATGTCTTAGATGTAGGCTATGGATAATGAAAGCTTTGGGGCACTTCACTCTTAGGTTCTGAATATGACTTCAGGACTCTTGATCACTTCTGGATGTTAAGACTTTTAAAGTAGTTAAACTCCTACTCCTCGAGTCTTCAATATAACTGTATAACAATTGATTCGACTAAGCTCTTTTTTGTAAAAAAATAAAGGCTCTGAGATAACTAACACTCATACTGCTATAAGATATTTCATACTGGTACATGTCTAAGATTTCCAAAACTCCCTTTTACATAATCCTTAGTGACATTTAGAGGGTATACGTCAGATACTTTCTGCCCTGATCTCCAGGGATGATTCACCTAATGACTTTATTGAGTCTCCAATAATAATTTAAACTGTATTTTTTTTTTCACTACTCTACTCATATATACTATAACACTTCTTTCATCATGCCTAGGCCGAGAATAGTAATCGTGCACATCCTACTACATTGTTCATTGTACCCTTACTAGGGGCCCAGATACATATGTATATATGTGATGATGTGTTGTAATAAGGAGGTGATGGTTCTACAGATATGATTCACTGGATCCCTGATAATGCCGACTATATTGAAAATTTGAGCATGCATGATTTTACTTTCCCAGGTACAGATTCCTTATATGATATTTTATCCCCTGATTCTCTATTTCAGATATGACTCCAGTCGTATTGTGTTATGTTTTACATACTCAGTACTTATGTCGTACTGACCCTCTTTTCTTAGGGGGCTGCATTTCTTGCCCGCAGGTACATGTATAAGTTTTGTGAGTCCTTCAGCTTAGGATTCTGCTCAACTCAGCTGGAAGAGGCTCCATTGTATCGGAGCCTAGTTTTAGCACTGGCCGTTGATGTATAGTATTGTTTTGTTATTTAGGTGTACGACGGAGGTCCTGTCCCGCCATATGCTGTCATTAATATTGTTAGAGGTTTGCAGACATATATATATAGGTTGTGTGTGTCAATTTGGTTCAGCTAGGTCTACATGATGTATGGTATATGTTATTATGTTATGGCAGCCTTGTCGGCTTGCATACCCTTTCATGTTGTGATACAAATGAAAGAGGCTACAGGTTTATGAAAATGTTATCACCTAATAGGGTACTGTTATATGGTATTATGTTATTTACAGTTTGACCTGACCACAACTGATAGATATATATACGAGGGGTCCAGGTCGAACCCCAGTCGCGGCCTATGGTGTTGGGTCGTGACAGAAGTGGTATCAAAGCAGTTCATCCTTTGAGTGTCTACAGACCGTGTTTAGTAGAGTCTTGGTTATCGATGTGTTGCACGCCACATCTATAAATAGGAAGCTACATGACATTTAGGATATTACCTTTCTTTCACATCTGAGACCGTGCTTTAGATCCGAGTCATAGGAAAATTCCTTATACTAACCTTGGATCTTAACAAAAGGACGACATCAACCGAAGGAAGTAATTGACGATATGGGACATTACGAAGCATGTAGGTAAGTAAAGGCACAAAAGATATCTGTGGGGAAAGGTATTGATCTATGATTGAAATGTAAAGTTGAAACTGAAAGGAAAAGTAGACAGGAAGTGCAACAGATGCAGTTCAAAGTTGGACATATGAGGTAAGTCCATTATTTTTATACTATTGTTGATATTAAAAGCCCTGTGTGGCTGCAATATGAGGTGATATTAAATGCCCTGTATGGCTGTGATATGATATGAATATATATATGTGTTGGCCCTGTGAGGCATTATTGGTATTTTCTGTGTGCAGGTTTTGGGATAAGTAATGAGTATAGAGGAAACTCTGCCAAAATTTTCCCAGAACAAGAAAAGGGAATGAAACACTGAGTCTTAAGATATCTTGGAAATTGATACAAAGTACCCCTATTATATTTAACTAAAGCTGTAAGAGGTACCCTTTATGTCGTCGATAAGGGGTACCATTTTTACTTGGAGAATGTTATTTTGGAGAAGCAAAAGATTATTCGAGCACTAGAGTTCAGACCACGGTATCTCCAGCCGTATTTGTGCCATAGGAAAAAGAGAGAAGGTCAGGTTAAAGGGTAAGATGTCCAATAATTGAGCTTCAATCATCTTGAAAGTACCAAGCCCCCAACTCCTAATTGTAAATTAGATAAGTTGTTCATAACTCGAGGATAAACTCAGAAGGAGACCAGGTAGGTCAAGTATTAACAGAAGTACTGTGATCTTTAAGAGATTCTAGTTTCTTCCAACAATAGTTGGAAAATGGTTTACGATAACAGTTGATAGTCCTCCACCAAGTAATTAGGGAAAGAGCTTCAGACAGAAGCACCTCAAAGAGATGTCAGGAACTGAATGTGAGTGCGAACTAAAAAGGGGATATGTAAGTAATGGTGTGATCCAATTATACAGGGATAAAGTAAGACCACTAGTAAGGCGCACTTAGTATACGTTGACTAAGTTAAAACCCTGCGTTGAGTACGCAGTAAGAGCATGGAGATTAAGATACAAAGAAATGACGCGTGTACACAACGTCGCCCCAAAAATAGTGGAACTCTTAAGGGACGAGGACGGCAAACTTAAGGAATAATTGGTGTAACCTATATTAACCCCAGGGAATAAAGGATATAGGTTGGGGTAAAGCTACTATTTCAAAAGAACCTTGAACAATTATCGTCGGAATACTAGCACTGCCTAATTGAAATTGGAATGACTACATGTAATAGTTAAATTTTGATAAAGATAAGTAAAATGTGGCCTTGGATGAGTTATTCCACGAGTCCTCTTACTTAAGTATGGATTAATAGATGAGACGTCGCACTATACATGGAAAGGTTCTCATCGTTTCATAATTTAGCCAAGATTCCATATGCGGATAATCGGGTTATGAAATATATAGAAGGACGGGGATAGGATGCAGTACCAAATAGACAGTGAAAAGAGATTGGATGAAGTTGAGACTGGACATAAAGAGATAGAGCAAGGTATAAGCAGGTAAAAGTATAAGTACCCTCTAAAGAGGGGAAGTAAGTGAGAGAACTGCAAGGGTAAGATGGAGGCAATTGATGGGGCAACATGCTTGAGATGGATGTTTAAACTACAATAAGATCCCTTGCTGAACCAAGTTAGGAAGATCTGAAAGCCACCAGTAATTGGATAGAATTCAGAATGATATGTAAGACATCGTTAAGAAGTTTTGACGAGACCCTGAATGATATAACACTAGAAGGTGGGTGCCTATAAAAGCAAAAGAATATAGCAATAAAAGGATAACGAATAACTCAAGGGACACTACGAAGGATAGTGAAAACATGCTAGATCAAAAGCCAAATGTTAGCTATAGAGTTGGTTGTAAATGATGTTACGATAGACATATAATCAAGGACAAAAGAATAAAAAGCCTCATGTAGTGGAAGATAAGCAAAGAGTAAATAAGGAAATAGAAAGAAGTGCGACAAGATATTTCTTGCACTCTCTCATATTCTTATAAAGGTAAAGAATGACACGAGAATATGTCAAGAAGGTTACAAGCAGAGGTAAGGAAAAATTGTGAAATAGTTTAAATAAGATAGACAAGACTAATTGGTTACTATAGGATTGGCAATCTTATATATCAAATTCCTTTAAGACTATGCCAGATAAGGATAGACAGAACTCAAAGTGGCTCTAAAGGTCACTATATGAATGAACTTTAGCGCTACTCGATAGCCAACTCTAATGAATGGGTGCATACAAAAAGGGGTGAATACAATAGGAGGAGTTAAACTAAAATGACCAAAAGAGGACATGGTCATAGTGGAACTAAAGAGCTACCCCTATACCAGTTGCAAGTTAATAGAGGAAAGGGCAAGACAACACATAAAGATTGGTGAGACGACGTTAAGATAAATCTTGGGCTAATTTGAGTGCCACGCACATTATTGCAAGGATTACCATGAAACACGACATGAGGACTTCCTAGGGAGGTCACCCATCCTAGTATTTCTCTCTCCCAAGCATGCTTAACTTCTAAATTCTGGTGGAATTTAGTGCGATAGTGCGGGTATGATCGCGCGAGATGGAAGAATCTAAACTAGCAACGGAGAAACAATATGAGATTATGAACCTAGAGTATTATAAGTTACATTGAGGGAATAATAAGAAGGACTAGTAAAACAAGCAAGATTAGCTAATTACTAACTGATGGCGCACTTGAAAGCCACAGTTCCTCAATATGGTACCAGTTAGTGTCATTTATGGAAGGCAGGAAGTAATACGCGAGGTCGAAGGTTCCACAATATAACCTAGGTTACAAGACTCACTTCACACTCCAGCGCTAGATGACTCTGGAGGTAATGTTACCTAGAGATTAACAATATTAACCTATGCTCCTTCGATCAAAGGCTACCTACTCAGCCGAGAAGGTGTAAAATTATAAGGTAAAAGAGTGGTAGGACCTTATGGAGTCCCCATAGATATTATCCCAGACGAAGGAGCCTAAATTATAGTTAACTACCGAGGATCAGTCCGCGAAGAAACTGGGAAGACAGATAACTCTTCGTACACTACTTTACCCTCAAACCTGTTGAACAGGCTAAAGTGTACCACTTAAATGCTAGAATATATGTCATGAGCTGGTGTTGTTAACTTCAAAAATAGCTGGGATGATTATCTATCACTTATCAAGTATCCTACAATAATAATTACTACTCCAGTATCCCAATGGCCCCATACAACACTGGTAGATCAAAACGTGTAAGTCCCCTATTGGATGGGTCGATGTTAGAAAGACTAAGCTAAAAAGGCCCCGACATGATTAAGCAAGCTATTGACTAGCAGCCCAGAGTTGGCAGAAATGATATACAGATGATCGACATCGACATACAGAGTTCA